>NW_020327351.1:0-18077 GCF_001858045.2 Oreochromis niloticus | reverse complement strand
ACCGCCCTGATCACCACGCAACGTTGTAGAGGCATGTCAACCAGAACAGCCCTAAAACGTTCAGAGCCTTCAGGAACTCAGGGCGACATCATCCAGCCCAGGGCTCTGCAACAAGGAGTTGTTGAAAGACCTCAGTGATCTTGCCTCCGGAGATTGGTGGTCATCCCCACATCCCCAGACTCTGCTTCCTCCACGGAAGACCTGCCAGTAGAATTAAGAAGGTCTTGAAGTGTTTCTTTAACCCGTCCGCAATTTACTCAGTCGAAGTCAGCATCGCTCCACCTGCGCTATACGCAGTGCAGGTAGAGCACCACTTTCCCTCCTGAGTCGCCTGATGGTTTGCCAGAATCTCTTCAAGGCAGTCCGAAAGTCTTTTCCACGGTCTCTCCTTCCTGTTATAAGGGTTTTTCCTTCCACTGTCGCCAAGTGATTACTCGTAGCGGGTCATATGATTGTTGGGTTTTCTCTGTATTATTGTAGGCTCTACTTACAATATATAGCTCATCGAGGTGATTGTTGTTGTGATTTGGTGCTGTATAAATAAAATTGAATTGATTACAAAACCGATCATCTACCTGCGGCCTACAGTCTCTGGTGCCACGTGCACTTATGGACATTTTTATGTTCAAACATGGTGTTCGTTATGGCCAAAGTGTGTTTGCACAGAAGTCCAACACAAACACTGCTCGGTTCAGATCCGGGAGCCGTTCCTCCCAATCACCCCTCCAGGTGTCACTGTCGTTGCCCACATGAGCATTGAAGTCTCCAGTAGGACAACAGAGTCCCCAGACGGAGCATCTTCCAGCACCCACCCAGAGACTCTAAGAAGCCTGGGTACTCTGAACCGCCACTGGGTGCATAAGCGCAGACGACAGTCAGGACCCGTTCCCTGACTCAAAGGCGCAGGAACAAATCCTCTCGTCCACTGGTAGAAACCAAGATACAGGTAGCAAGCCGAGGGGATACTAAGATACCTACATCAACTGTCATTGTGATTTGTCGCTGTATATGTAAATTGAATTGAAATGAATTGAAAAGAACTCACCTGCTTGTTTAGACGTCATTTGGGATGATTTAGTGTCAGAGTGGAGGTATGGGAGTTGAAAGTGTGACAGTTGTTGACTCTGAGGCTGAGGTTTCATTTGTTTGGCCTGTCAGCAGGTCAGCAGATGGATGGAAAAACATGAATCCAACATTATTTTATGGGAATGGACCATAATTGTTATAAAAAACATCAAACGAAATAAATCAAAACTGCTTTCTACACTTTCAATTGCTAAGCAGTTGACACCCAACTTTATTTATCCATGAAGTCAGAAAACACACACCAATTAGTTAACTGCAGGAATGTCTAAAGATATAAGACCTGGATGACCTCTAACTTTTTGCCTGTAAATTCAGATAAAACTGAAGTTATTGTTTGGACCTAAAAGTCTTAGAAATATGGTATCACAACCACATACTTACTGGATGGAATTACCGTGGACTCAAGTAACACTATGAGGAATGTAGGAGTCATTTTTTGACTAGGATATGTCCTTCAAACTCCTCCACTTGGGCAGAAACTCATCCCTGACCCGGAGTGGGCACTCCACCCTTTTCCAGCTGACGACCATGGCCTCAATTTGGAAGCTCTGATTCTCATTCCCACTGCTTCACACTCGGCTGCGAACTGTTCCAGTGCAAGCTGGAGGCCATCACCCATGAAGCCAACAACTGCATCATCCGCGAAAAGCAGAGATGAGATTCTGAGACACCCAGGTGAAAGCCTTCCACCACTTGCTATGCCTAGAATTCCGTCCATAAAATTATGAACAGAATTGGTGACAAGGGTAGCCCTGGCGGAGCCCATCACCCACTGGAACGAGTCCGACTTATTGCGGCTCTGCGGACCAAGCTCTTGCAAGGTTGTATAAGGATCAAATGGCCCACAGCAATGCCCAAAAACCCCATCGTGCCGGAACACCTCCCACAGACCCTGAGGACGTGGTCCAATGCCTTCTCCAAGTCCACGAAGCACATGTAGACTGGTTGGGCAAACTCCTATGCACCCTCCAGTATCCTTGAGAGGGTAAAGAGCTGGTTCAGTGTTTCACTACCATGATGAAAACGCATTGTTGCTCTGTATCCGAGGTTGACTAACAGATGGAATCTCCTTTCCAGTATCTCGGCATAGACTTTCCCAGGGAGGCTGAGGAGTGTGATCCAGCTATAGTTGGAACACACCCTTCGATCCCTTTCTTAAAGATGGGAACCAGCACCCCGGTCTGCCATCCAGACGCACCGCCCCTGATCACCACGCAACGTTGTAGAGGCATGTCAACCAGAACAGCCCTAAAACGTTCAGAGCCTTCAGGAACTCAGGGCGGACATCATCCAGCCAGGGCCTCTGCAACCAAGGAGTTGTTGAAAGACCTCAGTGATCTTGCCTCCGGAGATTGGTGGGTCATCCCCCACATCCCCAGACTCTGCTCCTCCACGGAAGACTGCCAGTAGAATTAAGAAGGTCCTTGAAGTGTTTCTTTAACCCGTCCGACAATTACTCAGTCGAAGTCAGCATCGCTCCACCTGCGCTATACGCAGTGCAGGTAGAGCACCACTTTCCCCTCCTGAGTCGCCTGATGGTTTGCCAGAATCTCTTCAAGGCAGTCCGAAAGTCTTTTTCCCAGGTCTCCTTCCTGTTATAAGGAGTTTTCCTTCCACTGTCGCCAAGTGATTATCGTAGCGGGTCATATGATTGTTGGGTTTTCTCTGTATGTATTATTGTAGGCTCTACCTTACAATATATAGCTCATCGAGGTGATTGTTGTTGTGATTTGGTGCTGTAAATAAATTGAATTGATTACAAAACCGATCATCTACCTGCGGCCTACAGTCTCCTGGTGCCACGTGCACTTATGGACATTTTATGTTCAAACATGGTGTTCGTTATGGCCAAGTGTGGTTTGCACAGAGTCCAACAACAAACACTGCTCGGTTCAGATCGGGAGCCGTTCCTCCCAATCCACCCCTCCAGGTGTCACTGTCGTTGCCCACATGAGCATTGAAGTCTCCCAGTAGGACAACAGAGTCCCAGACGGAGCATCTTCCAGCACCCCACCCAGAGACTCTAAGAAGCCTGGGTACTCTGAACGCCACTGGGTGCATAAGCGCAGACGACAGTCAGGACCGTTCCCTGACTCAAAGGCGCAGGGAACAAATCCTCTCGTCCACTGGTAGAACCCAAGATACAGGTAGCAAGCCGAGGGATACTAAGATACCTACATCAACTGTCATTGTGATTTGTCGCTGTATATGTAAATTGAATTGAAATGATTGAAAGAACTCACCTGCTTGTTTAGACGTCATTTGGGATGATTTAGTGTCAGGAGTGGAGGTATGAGGAGTTGAAAGTGTGACAGTTGTTGACTCTGAGGCTGAGGTTTCATTTGTTTGGCCTGTCAGCAGGTCAGCAGATGGATGGAAAAACATGAATCCAACATTATTTTATGGGAATGGACCATAATTGTTATAAAAAACATCAAACGAAATAAATCAAAACGCTTTCTACACTTTTCAATGTGCTAAGCAGTTGACACCCAACTTTATTTATCCATGAAGTCAGAAACACACACCAATTAGTTAAACTGCAGGAATGTCTTAAAGATATAAAGACCTGGATGACCTCTAACTTTTTGCCTGTAAATTCAGATAAACTGAAGTTATTGTACTTGGACCTAAAAGTCTTAGAAATATGGTATCCAACCACATACTTACCTGGATGGAATTACCGTGGACTCAAGTAACACTATGAGGAATGTAGGAGTCATTTTTGACTAGGATATGTCTTCAAACTCCTCCACTTGGGCAGAAACTCATCCCTGACCCGGAGTGGGCACTCCACCCTTTTCCAGCTGACGACCATGGCCTCAAATTTGGAAGCTCTGATTCTCATTCCCACTGCTTCACACTCGGCTGCGAACTGTTCCAGTGCAAGCTGGAGGCCATCACCCCATGAAGCCAACAGAACTGCATCATCCGCGAAAAGCAGAGATGAGATTCTGAGACCACCCAGGTGAAAGCCTTCCACCACTTGGCTATGCCTAGAAATTCCGTCCATAAAATTATGAACAGAATTGGTGACAAAGGGTAGCCCTGGCGGAGCCTCACCCACTGGGAACGGTCCGACTTATTGCGGCTCTGCGGACCAAGCTCTTGCAAGGGTTGTATAAGGATCAAATGGCCCACAGCAATGGCCAAAACCCCATCGTGCCGGAACACCTCCACAGGACACTCTGAGGGACGTGGTCCAATGCCTTCTCCAAGTCCACGAAGCACATGTAGACTGGTTGGGCAAACTCCTATGCACCCTCCAGTATCCTTGAGAGGGTAAAGAGCTGGTTCAGTGTTTCACTACCATGATGAAACCGCATTGTTGCTCTTGTATCCGAGGTTTGACTAACAGATGGAATCTCCTTTCCAGTATCTCGGCATAGACTTTCCCAGGGAGGCTGAGGAGTGTGATCCAGCTATAGTTGGAACACACCCTTCGATCCCCTTTCTTAAAGATGGGAACAGCACCCCGGTCTGCCAATCCAGACGCACCGCCCCTGATCACCACGCAACGTTGTAGAGGCATGTCAACCAGAACAGCCCAAAACGTTCAGAGCCTTCAGGAACTCAGGGCGGACATCATCCAGCCCAGGCCTCTGCAACCAAGGAGTTGTTGAAAGACCTCAGTGATCTTGCCTCCGGAGATTGGTGGGTCATCCCCACATCCCAGACTCTGCTTCCTCCACGGAAGACCTGCCAGTAGAATTAAGAAGGTCCTTGAAGTGTTTCTTTAACCGTCCGACAATTTACTCAGTCGAAGTCAGCATCGCTCCACCTGCGCTATACGCAGTGCAGGTAGAGCACCACTTTCCCCTCCTGAGTCGCCTGATGGTTTGCCAGAATCTCTTCAAGGCAGTCCGAAAGTCTTTTTCCACGGTCTCTCCTTCCTGTTATAGGGAGTTTTTCCTTCCCACTGTCGCCAAAGTGATTACTCGTAGCGGGTCATATGATTGTTGGGTTTTTCTCTGTATGTATTATGTAGGCTCTACCTTACAATATATAGCTCATCGAGGTGATTGTTGTTGTGATTTGGTGCTGTATAAATAAATTGAATTGATTACAAAACCGATCACTACCTGCGGCCTACAGTCTCCTGGTGCCACGTGCACTTATGGACATTTTTATGTTCAAACTGGTGTTCGTTATGGCCAAAGTGTGTTTGCACAGAAGTCCAACAACAAAACACTGCTCGGGTTCAGATCCGGGAGCCGTTCCTCCCAATCACACCCCTCAGGTGTCACTGTCGTTGCCCACATGAGCATTGAAGTCTCCCAGTAGGACAACAGAGTCCCCAGACGGAGCATCTTCCAGCACCCCACCCAGAGACTCTAAGAAGCCTGGGTACTCTGAACCGCCACTGGTGCATAAGCGCAGACGACAGTCAGGACCCGTTCCCTGACTCAAAGGCGCAGGGAACAAATCCTCTCGTCCACTGGTAGAAACCCAAGATACAGGTAGCAAGCCGAGGGGATACTAAGATACCTACATCACTGTCATTGTGATTTGTCGCTGTATATGTAAAATTGAATTGAAATGAATTGAAAAGAACTCACCTGCTTGTTAGACGTCATTTGGATGATTTAGTGTCAGGAGTGGAGGTATGAGGAGTTGAAAGTGGACAGTTGTTGACTCTGAGGCTGAGGTTTCATTTGTTGGCCTGTCAGCAGGTCAGCAGATGGATGGAAAACATGAATCCAACATTATTTTATGGGAATGGACCATAATTGTTATAAAAACATCAAACGAAATAAATCAAAACTGCTTTCTACACTTTCAATGTGCTAAGCAGTTGACACCCAACTTTATTATCCATGAAGTCAGAAAACACACACCAATTAGTTAAACTGCAGGAAGTCTAAGATATAAAGACCTGGATGACCTCTAACTTTTTGCCTGTAAATTCAGATAAACTGAAGTTATTGTACTTGGACCTAAAAGTCTTAGAAATATGGTATCCAACCACATACTTACTCTGGATGGAATTACCGTGGACTCAAGTAACACTATGAGAATGTAGGAGTCATTTTTTGACTAGGATATGTCCTTCAAACTCCTCCACTTGGGCAGAAACTCATCCCTGACCCGGAGTGGGCACTCCACCCTTTTCCAGCTGACGACCATGGCCTCAAATTTGGAAGCTCTGATCTCATTCCCACTGCTTCACACTCGGCTGCGAACTGTTCCAGTGCAAGCTGGAGGCCATCACCCCATGAAGCCAACAGAACTGCATCATCGCGAAAGCAGAGATGAGATCTGAGACCACCCAGGTGAAAGCCTTCCCACTTGGCTATGCCTAGAAATTCCGTCCATAAAAATTATGAACAGAATTGGTGACAAAGGGTAGCCCTGCGGAGCCCATCACCCACTGGAACGAGTCCGACTTATTGCCGGCTCTGCGGACCAAGCTCTTGCAAGGGTTGTATAAGGATCAAATGGCCCACAGCAATGGCCCAAAACCCCATCGTGCCGGAACACCTCCCACAGGACACTCTGAGGGACGTGGTCCAATGCTCTCCAAGTCCACGAAGCACATGTAGACTGGTTGGGCAAACTCCTATGCACCCTCCAGTATCCTTGAGAGGGTAAAGAGCTGGTTCAGTGTTCACTACCATGATGAAAACCGCATTGTTGCTCTTGTATCCGAGGTTTGACTAACAGATGGAATCTCCTTTCCAGTATCTCGGCATAGACTTTCCCAGGGAGGCTGAGAAGTGTGATCCACCTATAGTTGGAACACACCCTTCGATCCCCTTTCTTAAAGATGGGAACCAGCACCCCGGTCTGCCAATCCAGACGCACCGCCCCTGATCACCACGCAACGTTGTAGAGGCATGTCAACCAGAACAGCCCTAAAACGTTCAGAGCCTTCAGGAACTCAGGGCGGACATCATCCAGCCAGGGCCTCTGCAACCAAGGAGTTGTTGAAAGACCTCAGTGATCTTGCCTCCGGAGATGGTGGTCATCCCCACATCCCAGACTCTGCTTCCTCCACGGAAGACCTGCCAGTAGAATTAAAAGGTCCTTGAAGTGTTCTTTAACCCGTCCGACAATTACTCAGTCGAAGTCAGCATCGCTCCACCTGCGCTATACGAGTGCAGGTAGAGCACACTTTCCCCTCCTGAGTCGCCTGATGTTTGCCAGAATCTCTTCAAGGCAGTCCGAAAGTCTTTTTCCACGGTCTCTCCTTCCTGTTATAAGGGAGTTTTCCTTCCCACTGTCGCAAAGTGATTACTCGTAGCGGGTCATATGATTGTTGGGTTTTTCTCTGTATGTATTATTGTAGCTCTACCTTACAATATATAGCTCATCGAGGTGATTGTGTTGTGATTTGGTGCTGTATAAATAAAATTGAATTGATTACAAAACCGATCATCTACCTGCGGCCTACAGTCTCCTGGTGCCACGTGCACTTATGGACATTTTATGTTCAAACATGGTGTTCGTTATGGCCAAAGTGTGGTTGCACAGAAGTCCAACAACAAAACACTGCTCGGTTCAGATCCGGGAGCCGTTCCTCCCAATCACACCCCTCCAGTGTCACGTCGTTGCCCACATGAGCATTGAAGTCCCAGTAGGACAACAGAGTCCCAGACGAGCATCTTCCACACCCCACCCAGAGACTCTAAGAAGCCTGGGTACTCTGAACCGCCACTGGTGCATAAGCGCAGACGACAGTCAGGACCCGTTCCTGACTCAAGGCGCAGGGAACAAATCCTCTCGTCCACTGGTAGAAACCCAAGATACAGGTAGCAAGCCGAGGGGATACTAAGATACCTACATCAACTGTCATTGTGATTGTCGCTGTATATGTAAAATTGAATTGAAATGAATGAAAAGAACTCACCTGCTTGTTAGACGTCATTTGGGATGATTAGTGTCAGGAGTGAGGTATGAGGAGTTGAAAGTGTGACAGTTGTTGACTCTGAGGCTGAGGTTTCATTTGTTTGGCCTGTCAGCAGGTCAGCAGATGGATGGAAAAACATGAATCCAACATATTTTATGGGAATGGACCATAATTGTTATAAAAAACATCAAACGAATAAATCAAAACTGCTTTCTACACTTTCAATGTGCTAAGCAGTGACACCCAACTTTATTTATCCATGAGTCAGAAAACACACACCAATTAGTTAAACTGCAGGAATGTCTTAAAGATATAAAGACCTGGATGACCTCTAACTTTTTGCCTGTAAATTCAGATAAAACTGAATTATTGTACTTGGACCTAAAAGTCTTAGAAATATGGATCCAACCACATACTTACTCTGGATGGAATTACCGTGGACTCAAGTAACACTATGAGGAATGTAGGAGTCATTTTTTGACTAGGATATGTCCTTCAAACTCCTCCACTTGGGGCAGAAACTCATCCCTGACCCGAGTGGGCACTCCACCCTTTTCCAGCTGACGACCATGGCCTCAAATTTGGAAGCTCTGATTCTCATTCCACTGCTTCACACTCGGCTGCGAACTGTTCCAGTGCAAGCTGGAGGCCATCACCCCATGAAGCCAACAGAACTGCATCATCCGCGAAAAGCAGAGATGAGATTCTGAACCACCCAGGTGAAAGCCTTCCACCACTTGGCTATGCTAGAAATTCCGTCCATAAAAATTATGAACAGAATTGGTGACAAAGGGTAGCCCTGGCGGAGCCCATCACCCACTGGGAACGAGTCGACTTATTGCGGCTCTGCGGACCAAGCTCTTGCAAGGGTTGTATAAGGATCAAATGGCCCACAGCAATGGCCCAAAAACCCATCGTGCCGGAACACCTCCACAGGACACTCTGAGGACGTGTCCAATGCCTCTCCAAGTCCACGAAGCACATGTAGACTGGTTGGGCAAACTCCTATGCACCCTCCAGTATCCTTGAGAGGGTAAAGAGCTGGTTCAGTGTTTCACTACCATGATGAAAACCGCATTGTTGCTCTTGTATCCGAGGTTTGACTAACAGATGGAATCTCCTTTCCAGTATCTCGGCATAGACTTTCCCAGGGAGGCTGAGGAGTGTGATCCACCTATATTGGAACACACCCTTCGATCCCCTTTCTTAAGATGGGAACCAGCACCCGGTCTGCCAATCCAGACGCACCGCCCTGATCACACGCAACGTTGTAGAGCATGTCAACCAGACAGCCCTAAACGTTCAGAGCTTCAGGAACTCAGGGCGACATCATCCAGCCCAGGCCTCTGCAACCAAGGAGTTGTTGAAAGACCTCAGTGATCTTGCCTCCGGAGATTGGTGGGTCATCCCCCACATCCCCAGACTCTGCTTCCTCCACGGAAGACCTGCCAGTAGAATTAAGAAGGTCCTGAAGTGTTCTTTAACCCGTCGACAATTTACTCAGTCGAATCAGCATCGCTCCACCTGCGCTATACGCAGTGCAGGTAGAGCACCACTTCCCTCCTGAGTCGCCTGATGGTTGCCAGAATCTCTTCAAGGCATCCGAAAGTCTTTTCCACGGTCTCTCCTTCCTGTTATAAGGGAGTTTTCCTTCCACTGTCGCCAAAGTGATTACTCGAGCGGGTCATATGATTGTTGGGTTTTTCTCTGTATGTATTATTGTAGGCTCTACTTACAATATAAGCTCATCGAGGTGATTGTTGTTGTGATTGGTGCTGTATAAATAAAATTGAATTGATTACAAACCGATCATCTACCTGCGGCCTACAGTCTCCTGGTGCCACGTGCACTTATGGACATTTTATGTCAAACATGGTGTTCGTTATGGCAAAGGTGGTTTCACAGAAGTCCACAACAAAACACTGCTCGGGTTCAGATCCGGGAGCCGTTCCTCCCAATCACACCCCTCCAGGTGTCACTGTCGTTGCCCACATGAGCATTGAAGTCTCCCAGTAGGACAACAGATCCCCAGACGGAGCATCTTCCAGCACCCCACCCAGAGACTCTAAGAAGCCTGGTACTCTGAACCGCACTGGGTGCATAAGCGCAGACGACAGTCAGGACCCGTTCCCTGACTCAAAGGCAGGAACAAATCTCTCGTCCACTGGTAGAAACCAAGATACAGGTAGCAAGCCGAGGGGATACTAAGATACCTACATCAATGTCATTGTGATTGTCGCTGTATATGTAAAATGAATTGAAATGAATGAAAGAACTCACCTGCTTGTTTAGACGTCATTTGGGATGATTTAGTGTCAGAGTGAGGTATGAGGAGTTGAAAGTGTGACATGTTGACTCTGAGGCGAGTTTCATTTGTTTGGCCTGTCAGCAGGTCAGCAGATGGATGGAAAAACATGAATCCAACATATTTATGGGAATGACCATAATTGTTATAAAAACATAACGAAATAATCAAAACTGCTTTCCTACACTTTTCAATGTGCTAAGCAGTTGACACCCAACCTTATTTATCCATGAAGTCAGAAAACACACACCCAATTAGTTAAACTGCAGGAATGTCTTAAAGATATAAAGACCTGGAGACCTCTAACTTTTGCCTGTAAATCAGATAAAACTGAAGTTATTGTACTTGGACCTAAAAGTCTTAGAAATGGTATCCAACCACATACTTACTCTGGATGGAATTACCGTGACTCAAGTAACACTATGAGGAATGTAGGAGTCATTTTGACTAGATATGTCTTCAAACTCCTCCACTTGGGGCAGAAAACTCATCCCTGACCCGGAGTGGGCACTCCACCCTTTTCCAGCTGACGACCATGGCCTCAAATTTGGAAGCTCTGATTCTCATTCCCACTGCTTCACACTCGGCTGCGAACTGTTCCGTGCAAGCTGGAGCCATCACCCCATGAAGCCAACAGAACTGCATCATCCGCGAAAAGCAGAGATGAGATTCTGAGACCACCCAGGTGAAAGCCTTCCACCACTTGGCTATGCTAGAATTCCGTCCATAAAAATTATGAACGAATTGGTGACAAAGGGTAGCCCTGGCGGAGCCCACACCCACTGGGAACGAGTCCGACTTATTGCCGGCTCTGCGGACCAAGTCTCTTGCAAGGGTTGTATAAGGATCAAATGGCCACAGCAATGGCCCAAAAACCCCATCGTGCCGGAACACCTCCACAGGACACTCTGAGGGACTGGTCCAATGCCTTCTCCAAGTCCACGAGCACATGTAGACTGGTTGGGCAACTCCTATGCACCCTCCAGTATCCTTGAGAGGGTAAAGAGCTGGTTCAGTGTTCACTACCATGATGAAACCGCATTGTTGCTCTTGTATCCGAGGTTTGACACAGAGGAATCTCCTTTCCAGTATCTCGGCATAGACTTCCAGGGAGGCTGAGGAGTGTGATCCAGCTATAGTTGGAAACACCCTTCGATCCCCTTCTTAAAGATGGAACCAGCACCCGGTCTGCAATCCAGACCACCGCCCCTGATCACCACGCAACGTTGTAGAGGCATGTCAACCAGAACAGCCCTAAACGTTCAGAGCCTCAGGAACTCAGGGCGGACATCATCCAGCCAGGGCCTCTGCAACCAAGGAGTTGTGAAAGACCTCAGTGATCTTGCCTCCGGAGATTGGTGGGTCATCCCCCACATCCCCAGACCTGCTTCCTCCACGGAAGACCTGCCAGTAGAATTAAGAAGGTCCTTGAAGTGTTTCTTTAACCCGTCCGACAATTTACTCAGTCGAAGTCAGCATCGCTCCACCTGCGCTATACGCAGTGCAGGTAGAGCACCACTTTCCCCTCCTGAGTCGCCTGATGGTTTGCCAGAATCTCTTCAAGGCAGTCCGAAGTCTTTTCCATGTCTCTCCTTCCTGTTATAAGGAGTTTTTCCTTCCCACTGTCGCCAAAGTGATTACTGTAGCGGGTCATATGATGTTGGTTTTCTCTGTATGTATTATGTAGGCTCACCTTACAATATATAGCTCATCGAGGTGATGTTGTTGTGATTGTGCTGTATAAATAAAGAATTGATTACAAACCGATCATTACCTGCGCCTACAGTCTCCTGGTGCCACGTGCACTTATGGACATTTTTATGTTCAAACATGGTGTTCGTTATGGCCAAAGTGTGGTTTGCACAGAAGTCCAACAACAAAACACTGCTCGGGTTCAGATCCGGGAGCCGTTCCTCCCAATCACACCCCTCCAGGTGTCACTGTCGTTGCCCACATGAGCATTGAAGTCTCCCAGTAGGACAACAGAGTCCCAGACGGAGCATCTTCCAGCACCCACCCAGAGACTCTAAGAAGCCTGGGTACTCTGAACCGCCACTGGGTGCATAAGCGCAGACGACAGTCAGGACCCGTTCCCTGACTCAAAGGCGCAGGAACAAATCCTCTCGTCCACTGGTAGAAACCCAAGATACAGGTAGCAAGCCGAGGGGATACTAAGATACCTACATCAACTGTCATTGTGATTTGTCGCTGTATATGTAAAATTGAATTGAAATGAATTGAAAAGAACTCACCTGCTTGTTTAGACGTCATTTGGGATGATTTAGTGTCAGGAGTGGAGGTATGAGGAGTTGAAAGTGTGACAGTTGTTGACTCTGAGGCTGAGGTTTCATTTGTTTGGCCTGTCAGCAGGTCAGCAGATGGATGGAAAAACATGAATCCAACATTTTTTATGGGAATGGACCATAATTGTTATAAAAACATCAAACGAATAAATCAAAACTGCTTTCTACACTTTTCAATGTGCTAAGCAGTTGACACCCAACTTTATTTATCCATGAAGTCAGAAAACACACACCAATTAGTTAAACTGCAGGAATGTCTTAAAGATATAAAGACCTGGATGACCTCTAACTTTTTGCCTGTAAATTCAGATAAAACTGAAGTTATTGTACTTGGACCTAAAAGTCTTAGAAATATGGTATCCAACCACATACTTACTCTGGATGGAATTACCGTGGACTCAAGTAACACTATGAGGAATGTAGGAGTCATTTTTTGACTAGGATATGTCCTTCAAACTCCTCCACTTGGGGCAGAAACTCATCCCTGACCCGGAGTGGGCACTCCACCCTTTTCCAGCTGACGACCATGGCCTCAAATTTGGAAGCTCTGATTCTCATTCCCACTGCTTCACACTCGGCTGCGAACTGTTCCAGTGCAAGCTGGAGGCCATCACCCCATGAAGCCAACAGAACTGCATCATCCGCGAAAAGCAGAGATGAGATTCTGAGACCACCCAGGTGAAAGCCTTCCACCACTTGGCTATGCCTAGAAATTCCGTCCATAAAAATTATGAACAGAATTGGTGACAAAGGGTAGCCCTGGCGGAGCCCATCACCACTGGGAACGAGTCCGACTTATTGCCGGCTCTGCGGACCAAGCTCTTGCAAGGGTTGTATAAGGATCAAATGGCCCACAGCAATGGCCCAAAAACCCCATCGTGCCGGAACACCTCCCACAGGACACTCTGAGGTGGTCCAATGCCTTCTCCAAGTCCACGAAGCACATGTAGACTGGTTGGGCAAACTCCTATGCACCCTCCAGTATCCTTGAGAGGGTAAAGAGCTGGTTCAGTGTTTCACTACCATGATGAAAACCGCATTGTTGCTCTTGTATCCGAGGTTTGACTAACAGATGGAATCTCCTTTCCAGTATCTCGGCATAGACTTTCCCAGGGAGGCTGAGGAGTGTGATCCAGCTATAGTTGGAACACACCCTTCGATCCCCTTTCTTAAAGATGGGAACCAGCACCCGGTCTGCCAATCCAGACGCACCGCCCCTGATCACCACGCAACGTTGTAGAGGCATGTCAACCAGAACAGCCCTAAAACGTTCAGAGCCTTCAGGAACTCAGGGCGGACATCATCCAGCCCAGGGCCTCTGCAACCAAGGAGTTGTTGAAAGACCTCAGTGATCTTGCCTCCGGAGATTGGTGGGTCATCCCCACATCCCAGACTCTGCTTCCTCCACGGAAGACCTGCCAGTAGAATTAAGAAGTCCTTGAAGTGTTTCTTTAACCCGTCGACAATTTACTCAGTCGAAGTCAGCATCGCTCCACCTGCGCTATACGCAGTGCAGGTAGAGCACCACTTTCCCTCCTGAGTCGCCTGATGGTTTGCCAGAATCTCTTCAAGGCAGTCCGAAAGTCTTTTTCCACGGTCTCTCCTTCCTGTTATAAGGGAGTTTTTCCTTCCACTGTCGCCAAAGTGATTACTCGTAGCGGGTCATATGATTGTTGGGTTTTCTCTGTATGTATTATTGTAGGCTCTACCTTACAATATATAGCTCATCGAGGTGATTGTTGTTGTGATTTGGTGCTGTATAAATAAAATTGAATTGATTACAAAACCGATCATCTACCTGCGGCCTACAGTCTCCTGGTGCCACGTGCACTTATGGACATTTTTATGTTCAAACATGGTGTTCGTTATGGCCAAAGTGTGGTTTGCACAGAAGTCCAACAACAAACACTGCTCGGGTTCAGATCCGGGAGCCGTTCCTCCCAATCACACCCCTCCAGGTGTCACTGTCGTTGCCCACATGAGCATTGAAGTCTCCAGTAGGACAACAGAGTCCCCAGACGGAGCATCTTCCAGCACCCACCCAGAGACTCTAAGAAGCCTGGGTACTCTGAACCGCCACTGGGTGCATAAGCGCAGACGACAGTCAGGACCCGTTCCCTGACTCAAAGGCGCAGGGAACAAATCCTCTCGTCCACTGGTAGAAACCCAAGATACAGGTAGCAAGCCGAGGGATACTAAGATACCTACATCAACTGTCATTGTGATTTGTCGCTGTATATGTAAAATTGAATTGAAATGAATGAAAGAACTCACCTGCTTGTTTAGACGTCATTTGGGATTTAGTGTCAGGAGTGGAGGTATGAGGAGTTGAAAGTGTGACAGTTGTTGACTCTGAGGCTGAGGTTTCATTTGTTTGGCCTGTCAGCAGGTCAGCAGATGGATGGAAAAACATGAATCCAACATTATTTTATGGGGGACCATAATTGTTATAAAAACATCAAACGAAATAAATCAAAACTGCTTTCTACACTTTCAATGTGCTAAGCAGTTGACACCCAACTTTATTTATCCATGAAGTCAGAAAACACACACCAATTAGTTAAACTGCAGGAATGTCTTAAAGATATAAAGACCTGGATGACCTCTAACTTTTTGCCTGTAAATTCAGATAAAACTGAAGTTATTGTACTTGGACCTAAAAGTCTTAGAAATATGGTATCCAACCACATACTTACTCTGGATGGAATTACCGTGGACTCAAGTAACACTATGAGGAATGTAGGAGTCATTTTTTGACTAGGATATGTCCTTCAAACTCCTCCACTTGGGGCAGAAACTCATCCCTGACCCGGAGTGGGCACTCCACCTTTTCCAGCTGACGACCATGGCCTCAAATTTGGAAGCTCTGATTCTCATTCCCACTGCTTCACACTCGGCTGCGAACTGTTCCAGTGCAAGCTGGAGGCCATCACCCCATGAAGCCAACAGAACTGCATCATCCGCGAACAGAGATGAGATTCTGAGACCACCCAGGTGAAAGCCTTCCACACTTGGCTATGCCTAGAAATTCCGTCCATAAAATTATGAACAGAATTGGTGACAAAGGGTAGCCCTGGCGGAGCCCATCACCCACTGGGAACGAGTCCGACTTATTGCCGGCTCTGCGGACCAAGCTCTTGCAAGGGTTGTATAAGGATCAAATGGCCCACAGCAATGGCCCAAAACCCATCGTGCCGGAACACCTCCCACAGGACACTCTGAGGGACGTGGTCCAATGCCTTCTCCAAGTCCACGAAGCACATGTAGACTGGTTGGGCAAACTCCTATGCACCCTCCAGTATCCTTGAGAGGGTAAAGAGCTGGTTCAGTGTTTCACTACCATGATGAAAACCGCATTGTTGCTCTTGTATCCGAGGTTTGACTAACAGATGGAATCTCCTTTCCAGTATCTCGGCATAGACTTTCCCAGGGAGGCTGAGGAGTGTGATCCAGCTATAGTTGGAACACACCCTTCGATCCCTTTCTTAAAGATGGGAACCAGCACCCGGTCTGCCAATCCAGACGCACCGCCCTGATCACCACGCAACGTTGTAGAGGCATGTCAACCAGAACAGCCCTAAAACGTTCAGAGCCTTCAGGAACTCAGGGCGGACATCATCCAGCCCAGGGCCTCTGCAACCAAGGAGTTGTTGAAAGACCTCAGTGATCTTGCCTCCGGAGATTGGTGGGTCATCCCCCACATCCCAGACTCTGCTTCCTCCACGGAAGACCTGCCAGTAGAATTAAGAAGGTCCTTGAAGTGTTTCTTTAACCCGTCCGACAATTTACTCAGTCGAAGTCAGCATCGCTCCACCTGCGCTATACGCAGTGCAGGTAGAGCACCACTTTCCCTCCTGAGTCGCCTGATGGTTTGCCAGAATCTCTTCAAGGCAGTCCGAAAGTCTTTTTCCATGGTCTCTCCTTCCTGTTATAAGGGAGTTTTTCCTTCCCACTGTCGCCAAAGTGATTACTCGTAGCGGTCATATGATTGTTGGGTTTTTCTCTGTATGTATTATTGTAGGCTCTACCTTACAATATATAGCTCATCGAGGTGATTGTTGTTGTGATTGGTGCTGTATAAATAAAATTGAATTGATTACAAAACCGATCATCTACCTGCGGCCTACAGTCTCTGGTGCACGTGCACTTATGGACATTTTATGTTCAAACATGGTGTTCGTTATGGCCAAAGTGTGGTTTGCACAGAAGTCCAACAACAAAACACTGCTCGGTTCAGATCCGGGAGCCGTTCCTCCAATCACACCCTCCAGGTGTCACTGTCGTTGCCACATGAGCATTGAAGTCTCCCAGTAGGACAACAGAGTCCCAGACGGAGCATCTTCCAGCACCCCACCAGAGACTCTAAGAAGCCTGGGTACTCTGAACCGCCACTGGGTGCATAAGCGCAGACGACAGTCAGGACCCGTTCCTGACTCAAAGGCGCAGGGAACAAATCTCTCGTCCACTGGTAGAAACCCAAGATACAGGTAGCAAGCCGAGGGATACTAAGATACCTACATCAACTGTCATTGTGATTTGTCGCTGTATATGTAAATTGAAT
Organism: Oreochromis niloticus; assembly: GCF_001858045.2. Lineage (NCBI taxonomy): Eukaryota > Metazoa > Chordata > Actinopteri > Cichliformes > Cichlidae > Oreochromis > Oreochromis niloticus. The sequence goes on along the minus strand of NW_020327351.1, from coordinate 972 downwards.
TGAAATGAATTGAAAAGAACTCACTGCTTGTTTAGACGTCATTTGGGATGATTAGTGTCAGGAGTGGAGGTATGAGGAGTTGAAAGTGTGACAGTTGTTGACTCTGAGGCTGAGGTTTCATTTGTTTGGCCTGTCAGCAGTCAGCAGATGGATGGAAAAACATGAATCCAACATTATTTATGGGAAGGACCATAATTGTTATAAAAAACATCAAACGAAATAAATCAAAACTGCTTTCTACACTTTTCAATGTGCTAAGCAGTTGACACCCAACTTATTTATCCATGAAGTCAGAAAACACACACCAATTAGTTAAACTGCAGGAATGTCTTAAAGATATAAAGACCTGGATGACCTCTAACTTTTGCCTGTAAATTCAGATAAAACTGAAGTTATTGTACTTGGACCTAAAAGTCTTAGAAATATGGTATCCAACCACATACTTACTCTGGATGGAATTACGTGGACTCAAGTAACACTATGAGGAATGTAGAGTCATTTTGACTAGGATATGTCCTTCAAACTCCTCCACTTGGGGCAGAAACTCATCCCTGACCCGGAGTGGCACTCCACCCTTTCCAGCTGACGACCATGGCCTCAAATTTGGAAGCTCTGATTCTCATTCCACTGCTTCACACTCGGCTGCGAACTGTTCCAGTGCAAGCTGGAGGCCATCACCCATGAAGCCAACAGAACTGCATCATCCGCGAAAGCAGAGATGAGATTCTGAGACCACCCAGGTGAAAGCCTTCCACCACTTGGCTATGCCTAGAAATTCCGTCCATAAAAATTATGAACAGAATTGGTGACAAAGGGTAGCCCTGGCGGAGCCCATCACCCACTGGGAACGAGTCCGACTTATGCCGGCTCTGCGGACCAAGCTCTTGCAAGGTTGTATAAGGATCAAATGGCCCACAGCAATGGCCCAAAAACCCATCGTGCCGGAACACCTCCCCAGGACACTCTGAGGGA
>NW_020327350.1:0-15866 GCF_001858045.2 Oreochromis niloticus | reverse complement strand
CTTGGGTTACAGAGAAAACTGTGAGTTTTCGCTGAAGGGTGTGACCCCAGCAGCATGGCGAACATTGAGGTCTCGCCATGAAGAAACAAATTAGTGTAACTCAATGAAATCCAATCTGATCAGTACCAGATTTTACAGGGATGATGTCAGACCCGCCCTGAACAGATTGATATGCCCATTGTCAGGAATACGTAGAGCGCCACCTAGTGGCACCAGGAAATGTCATGTCTTTCATTTTGTTGTACTGATTTTCACAGGTTCATCGTGGCCACCTCAAAAGCGGTGAATATCACCATCAGTCCCTCTTGATGCTTCAGTGAGAAAATTGTGACTATAAACTGAACGGCGCACCCTGGTGGCAGCGCAGTTCACCATGAAAGATGAAGTGGCTTTTGAGGGGCTTGAAAGTTTAAAAAGTCTTGAATTTGGCGCACACCTCTAATGTGATGAGGATTTCTTTATATGTTCATTTCCTTGAATAGCGCAAAATGGCTCCACAGCGCCCCCTACAAAATTTCAAAACAACAGCCCCTGCTCTGTGTTTTATGTATGAGTTTGAAACCTGGCAGCTTATGGAGATATCAAGATGTACAAAAAAGTCTCTTGGAGCAATATCCCAAATCCAACAGGAAGTCAGCCATTTTAAAATTAATGTGTAAATTTGGCGACATTTTCCCCTCTTTTCAGGCCTCATACTTTGACGAACTCCTCCAAGGGATTCATTAGATTTACGCGATCTCCTGTGTGTGGATCTAAAGACCTTTGTGATGTTAAATTGCGAAGCTTTTTACGTTCAGGGAAACGGGGTGGTCATGGCGGCACGTGGAGTTTCAATCACTCGCCAAAAAGCAGTAACCTGCTGTCGCTCAAAACACAATGTCCAATCTCTCCCAAAGGTCGCAGGCGTGATGAGACTCGAGCTCGGAAATGTTTGTTATGCCATTTGTCAGTAATGGTTAGAGCGCCACCTAGTGGACGACTATAATAATGGTTGAATGAGATGAAATTTTAGCTGGTGGTTAAATGCATGAATTCCATCAATGTGACATCAGATCGGAAGCGCTGGTTTAGGTGTTGGGCTTGGCTCGACGGCCGGGGGTGCGAGGGCCCTCATATCGCTGCTTGCCAGCTTTATTATTTATTATTATTATTATTCAGGCAAAAGAAGGGCCTTTTTGAGGCTTTAACATGCTCAAAAACTCTTGGAATTTGCACACATGCCAGGTCTGGTGAAAATTTTGTATTTTAATGTTTACATGAGCACTGGGAAATGGCTCTGTAGCGCCACCTATGCTTGTTAAATGCAGCCCTACGAACACATCGTTTTAGCTACATGTAGGAAATTTGGCACACATGTGTATCATGCCAAGACGAACAAAAAAGTCAGTGGGACCATTGACGCAACCCAACAGGAAGTCCGCCATTTGAAGTGAAGGTGACATTTTGGCTCTAATTTTGCCATTTCCATGCCTCGAACTTTTGCGAACTCCTCATTGGAATTTCATCGTACAAGCTTCATATTTGGTCAGTGTCAACTACACACCTGGGCCATGTTAAATTGCGGAGCTTTTGAGTTTTCGGGATACGGTGAGGCCGTGGCGCCACGGCGAATTTCGATGACTCGCCATGAAAATCTTATTGCCTCTCGTTCTGTCATACATTGTCCGACCTTGTCCAAAGTGGACACATAGATAAGGCTCCACCCTGAACATATTTCAACTGCCATATTTGACATCAGGTACAGCGCCACCTAGTGGGAACAGGAATGTCATGTTTACACTTTGGGACAGTATTGTAATGGGTGACATCTGCAGCCTCAAAATTTCTCCAGGAAGCCTTAAGGAGTTGGTCTTGGGTTACAGTGAAAACTGTGAGTTTTCGCTGAAGGGTGTGACCCCAGCAGCATGGGCGAACATTGAGGTCTCGCCATGAGAAACAAATTAGTGTAATCAATGAAATCCAATCTGATCAGTACCAGATTTTACAGGATGATGTCAGACCCGCCCTGAACAGATTGATATGCCCATTGTCAGGAATACGTAGAGCGCCACCTAGTGGCACCAGGAAATGTCATGTCTTTCATTTTGTTGTACTGATTTTCACAGGTTCATCGTGGCCACCTCAAAAGCGTGATATCACCATCAGTCCTTCATGATGCTTCTGTGCGAAAATTGTGACTTTAAACTGAACGGCGCACCCTGGTCGCAAGGCGGTTCACCATGAAAGACGAAGTGGCTTTTGAGGGGCTTGGAAATTTTAAAAAGTCTTGGAATTTGGCCCAAACCTCAATGTGATGAGGGCTTTTTGTTATGTGATCATTTTCCTTGAATAGTGCAAAATGGCTCCACAGCGCCCCCTACAAAATTTCAAAACATCAGCCCCTGCTCTGTTTTATTATAAGTCTGAAACCTGGTAAGCTTATGGAGGATATCAAGATGTACAAAAAGTCTCTTGGAGCAATATCCCAAATCCAACAGGAAGTCAGCCATTTTAAAATTAGTGTAATTTTAGCCACTTTTCGCCTCTTTCAGGCCTCATACTTTGACAAACTCCTCCAAGGGATTTCATCAGATTACCGATCTCCTGTGTGTGGAATCTAAAGACCTTTGTGATGTTAAATTGCGAAGCTTTTACGTTCAGGGAAACGGGTGGCCATGGCAGCACGTGGAGTTTCAATCCCTCGCCAAAAGGAGTAATCTGCTGTCACTCAAAAATACAATGTCCAATCTCTCCCAAAGTTCGCAGGCGTGATGAGACTCAAGTCGGAAATGTTTGTTATGCCATTTGTCAGTAATGGTTAGAGCGCCACCTAGTGGGACGACTATAATAACGGTTGAATGAGATGAAATTTTAGCTGGTGGTTAAATACATGAATTCCATCAATGTGACATCAGATCGGAAGCACTGGTTTTAGGTGTTGGGCTTGGCTCGACGCGCCGGGGTGCGAGGGCCCTCATATCGCTGCTTGCAGCTTTAATTATTATTATTATTATATTATTATCAGGCAAAAGAAGGGCCTTTTGAGGCTTTAACATGCTCGAAACTCTTGGAATTTTGCACACATGCCAGGTCTGGTGAAAAATTTTGTATTTTAATGGTTTAATATGAGCACTGGGAAATGGCTCTGTAGCGCCACCTATGCCTTGTTAAATGCAGCCCTACGAACACATCGTTTTAGCTACATGTATGAAATTTGGCACAGATGTGTATCATGCCAGACGAACAAAAAAGTCAGTGGACCATTGACGCAAACCCAACAGGAAGTCCGCCATTTGGAAGTGAAGGTGACATTTTGGCTCTAATTTTGCCATTTCCGCCTCGAACTTTTGCGAACTCCTCATTGGATTTCATCGACAAGCTTCATATTTGGTCAGTGTCAACTACACACCTGGGCCATGTTAAATTGCGGAGCTTTTGAGTTTTCGGGATACGGTGAGGCCGTGGCGCCACGGCGAATTTCGATGACTCGCCATGAAAATCTTATTGCCTCTCGTTCTGTCATACATTGTCCGACCTTGACCAAAGTGGACACATATGATAAGGCTCCACCCCTGAACATTTTCAACTGCCATATTTGACATCAGGGACAGCGCCACCTAGTGGAACAGGAAATGTCATGTTTTACACTTTGGGGTACAGTATTGTAATGGGTGACATCTGCAGCCTCAAATTTCTCCAGGAAAGCCTTAAGGAGTTGGTCTTGGGTTACAGAGAAAACTGTGAGTTTTCGCTGAAGGGTGTGACCCCAGCAGCATGGCGAACATTGAGGTCTCGCCATGAAGAAACAAATTAGTGTAACTCAATGAAATCCAATGTGATCAGTACCAGATTTTACAGGGATGATGTCAGACCCGCCCTGAACAGATTGATATGCCCATTGTCAGGAATACGTAGAGCGCCACCTAGTGGCACCAGGAAATGTCATGTCTTTCATTTTGTTGTACTGATTTTCACAGGTTCATCGTGGCCACCTCAAAAGCGGTGAATATCACCATCAGTCCCTCTTGATGCTTCAGTGAGAAAATTGTGACTATAAACTGAACGGCGCACCCTGGTGGCAACGCAGTTCACCATGAAAGATGAAGTGGCTTTTGAGGGGCTTGAAAAGTTTAAAAAGTCTTGAAATTTGGCGCACACCTCTAATGTGAGGGATTTCTTTTTATATGTTCATTTTCCTTGAACATCGCAAAATGGCTCCACAGCGCCCCCTACAAAATTTCAAAACAACAGCCCCTGCTCTGTGTTTTATGTATGAGTTTGAAACCTGCAAGCTTATGGAGATATCAAGATGTACAAAAAAGTCTCTTGGAGCAATATCCCAAATCCAACAGGAAGTCAGCCATTTTAAAATTAATGTGTAAATTTGGCGACTTTCCCTCTTTTCAGGCCTCATACTTGACGAACTCCTCCAAGGGATTTCATTAGATTTACGCGATCTCCTGTGGTGGAATCTAAAGACCTTTGTGATGTTAAATTGCGAAGCTTTTTACGTTCAGGGAAACGGGGTGGTCATGGCGGCACGTGGAGTTTCAATCACTCGCCAAAAAGCAGTAACCTGCTGTCGCTCAAAAACACAATGTCCAATCTCTCCCAAAGGTCGCAGGCGTGATGAGACTCGAGCTCGGAAATGTTATGCCATTTGTCAGTAATGGTTAGAGCGCCACCTAGTGGACGACTATAATAATGGTTGAATGAGATGAAATTTTAGCTGGTGGTTAAATGCATGAATTCCATCAATGTGACATCAGATCGGAAGCGCTGGTTTTAGGTGTTGGGCTTGGCTCGACGCGCCGGGGTGCGAGGGCCCTCATATCGCTGCTTGCAGCTTTAATTTTATTATTATTATTATTATTATTATTAAAACAAGGCCTTTTTGAGGGCTTTAACATGCTCAAAAACTCTTGAAATTTTGCACACATGCCAGGTCTGGTGAAAAATTTGTATTTTAATGGTTTACATATGAGCACTGGGAAATGGCTCTGTAGCGCCACCTATGCCTTGTTAAATGCAGCCCTACGAACACATCGTTTTAGCTACATGTATGAAATTGGCACACATGTATCATGCCAAGACGAACAAAAAAGTCAGTGGGACCATTGACGCAAACCCAACAGGAAGTCCGCCATTTGGAAGTGAAGGTGACATTTTGGCTCTAATTTTGCCATTTCCATGCCTCGAACTTTTGCGAACTCCTCATTGGAATTTCATCGTACAAGCTTCATATTTGGTCAGTGTCAACTACACACCTGGGCCATGTTAAATTGCGGAGCTTTTGAGTTTTCGGTGTGAGGCCGTGGCGCCACGGCGAATTTCGATGACTCGCCATGAAAATCTTATTGCCTCTCGTTCTGTCATACATTGTCCGACCTTGACCAAAGTGGACACATATGATAAGGCTCCACCCCTGAACATATTTCAACTGCCATATTTGACATCAGGGACAGCGCCACCTAGTGGGAACAGGAAATGTCATGTTTTACACTTTGGGGTACAGTATTGTAATGGGTGACATCTGCAGCCTCAAATTTCTCCAGGAAAGCCTTAAGGAGTTGGTCTTGGGTTACAGAGAAAACTGTGAGTTTTCGCTGAAGGGTGTGACCCCAGCAGCATGGCGAACATTGAGGTCTCGCCATGAAGAAACAAATTAGTGTAACTCAATGAAATCCAATCTGATCAGTACCAGATTTTACAGGATGATGTCAGACCCGCCCTGAACAGATTGATATGCCCATTGTCAGGAATACGTAGAGCGCCACCTAGTGGCACCAGGAAATGTCATGTCTTTCATTTTGTTGTACTGATTTTCACAGGTTCATCGTGGCCACCTCAAAAGCGGTGAATATCACCATCAGTCCTCATGATGCTTCAGTGAGTGTGACTTAAACTGAACGGCGCACCCTGGTGGCAACGCAGTTCACCATGAAAGAAGTGGCTTTTGAGGGGCTTGAAAAGTTTAAAAAGTCTTGAAATTTGGCGCACACCTCAATGTGATGAGGGTTTTTTATGTTCATTTTCCTTGAACAGCGCAAAATGGCTCCACAGCGCCCCCTACAAAATTTCAAAACAACAGCCCCTGCTCTGTGTTTTATGTATGAGTTTGAAACCTGGCAAGCTTATTGGAGATATCAAGATGTACAAAAAAGTCTCTTGGAGCAATATCCCAAATCCAACAGGAAGTCAGCCATTTTAAAATTAATGTGTAAATTTGGCGACATTTTCCCCTCTTTTCAGGCCTCATACTTTGACGAACTCCTCCAAGGGATTTCATTAGATTACGCGATCTCCTGTGTGTGGAATCTAAAGACCTTTGTGATGTTAAATTGCGAAGCTTTTTACGTTCAGGGAAACGGGGTGGTCATGGCGGCACGTGGAGTTTCAATCACTCGCCAAAAAGCAGTAACCTGCTGTCACTCAAAAACACAATGTCCAATCTCTCCCAAAGGTCGCAGGCGTGATGAGACTCGAGCTCGGAAATGTTTGTTATGCCATTTGTCAGTAATGGTTAGAGCGCCACCTAGTGGGACGACTATAATAATGGTTGAATGAGATGAAATTTTAGCTGGTGGTTAAATGCATGAATTCCATCAATGTGACATCAGATCGGAGCGCTGGTTTTAGGTGTTGGGCTTGGCTCGACGCGCCGGGGTGCGAGGGCCCTCATACGCTGCTTGCAGCTTTAATTAGGGCCGAGCACAGTGCGAAGGCCCTATTGTATCTGCTCTGTTATTATTATTTATTATTATTATTATTATTATTATTATTATTATTATTATTCGCAAATGAAGCCTTTTTGAGGGCTTTAACATGCTCGAAAACTCATGAAATTTTGCACACATGCCAGGTCTGGTGAAAAATTTTGTATTTTAATGGTTTTACATATGAGACTGGGAAATGGCTCTGTAGCGCCACCTATGCCTTGTTAAATGCAGCCCTACGAACACATCGTTTTAGCTACATGTATGAAATTTGCACACATGTGTATCATGCCAAGACGAACAAAAAAGTCATGGACCATTGACGCAAACCCAACAGGAAGTCCGCCATTTGGAAGTGAAGGTGACATTTTGGCTCTAATTTTGCCATTTCCATGCCTCGAACTTTTGCGAACTCCTCATTGGAATTTCATCGTACAAGCTTCATATTTGGTCAGTGTCAACTACACACCTGGGCCATGTTAAATTGCGGAGCTTTTGAGTTTTCGGGTTACTGTGAGGCCGTGGCGCCACGGCGAATTTCGATGACTCGCCATGAAAATCTTATTGCCTCTCGTTCTGTCATACATTGTCCGACCTTGACCAAAGTGGACACATATGATAAGGCTCCACCCCTGAACATATTTCAACTGCCATATTTGACATCAGGGACAGCGCCACCTAGTGGGAACAGGAAATGTCATGTTTTACACTTTGGGGTACAGTATTGTAATGGGTGACATCTGCAGCCTCAAATTTCTCCAGGAAAGCCTTAAGGAGTTGGTCTTGGGTTACAGAGAAAACTGTGAGTTTTCGCTGAAGGGTGTGACCCCAGCAGCATGGCGAACATTGAGGTCTCGCCATGAAGAAACAAATTAGTGTAACTCAATGAAATCCAATCTGATCAGTACCAGATTTTACAGGGATGATGTCAGACCCGCCCTGAACAGATTGATATGCCCATTGTCAGGAATACGTAGAGCGCCACCTAGTGGCACCAGGAAATGTCATGTCTTTCATTTTGTTGTACTGATTTTCACAGGTTCATCGTGGCCACCTCAAAAGCGGTGAATATCACCATCAGTCCCTCTTGATGCTTCAGTGAGAAAATTGTGACTATAAACTGAACGGCGCACCCTGGTGGCAACGCAGTTCACCATGAAAGATGAAGTGGCTTTTGAGGGGCTTGAAAGTTTAAAAAGTCTTGAAATTTGGCGCACACCTCTAATGTGATGAGGGATTTCTTTTTATATGTTCATTTTCCTTGAACAGCGCAAAATGGCTCCACAGCGCCCCTACAAAATTTCAAAACAACAGCCCCTGCTCTGTGTTTTATGTATGAGTTTGAAACCTGGCAAGCTTATTGGAGATATCAAGATGTACAAAAAAGTCTCTTGGAGCAATATCCCAAATCCAACAGGAAGTCAGCCATTTTAAAATTAATGTGTAAATTTGGCGACATTTTCCCCTTTTCAGGCCTCATACTTTGACGAACTCCTCCAAGGGATTTCATTAGATTTACGCGATCTCCTGTGTGTGGAATCTAAAGACCTTTGTGATGTTAAATTGCGAAGCTTTTTACGTTCAGGGAAACGGGGTGGTCATGGCGGCACGTGGAGTTTCAATCACTCGCCAAAAAGCAGTAACCTGCTGTCGCTCAAAAACACAATGTCCAATCTCTCCCAAAGGTCGCAGGCGTGATGAGACTCGAGCTCGGAAATGTTTGTTATGCCATTTGTCAGTAATGGTTAGAGCGCCACCTAGTGGGACGACTATAATAATGGTTGAATGAGATGAAATTTTAGCTGGTGGTTAAATGCATGAATTCCATCAATGTGACATCAGATCGGAAGCGCTGGTTTTAGGTGTTGGGCTTGGCTCGACGCGCCGGGGGTGCGAGGGCCCTCATATCGCTGCTTGCAGCTTATTATTAGGGCCCGAGCCTTAGGCCCTATTGTATCTGCTCGTCTATTATTATTATTATTATTATTATTATTATTATTATTATTCAGAAGAAGGCCTTTTGAGGGCTTTAACATGCTCGAAAACTCATGAAATTTTGCACACGCCAGGTCTGGTGAAAAATTTGTATTTTAATGGTTTTACATATGAGCACTGGGAAATGGCTCTGTAGCGCCACCTATGCCTTGTTAAATGCAGCCCTACGAACACATCGTTTAGCTACATGTATGAAATTTGGCACACATGTGTATCATGCCAAGACGAACAAAAAAGTCAGTGGGACCATTGACGCAAACCCAACAGGAAGTCCGCCATTTGGAAGTGAAGGTGACATTTTGGCTCTAATTTTGCCATTTCCATGCCTCGAACTTTTGCGAACTCCTCATTGGAATTATTAAGCTTCATATTTGGTCAGTGTCAACTACACACCTGGGCCATGTTAAATTGCGGAGCTTTTGAGTTTTCGGATACGGTGAGGCCGTGGCGCCACGGCGAATTTCGATGACTCGCCATGAAAATCTTATTGCCTCTCGTTCTGTCATACATTGTCCGACCTGACCAAAGCTGGACACATATGATAAGGCTCCACCCCTGAACATATTTCAACTGCCATATTTGACATCAGGGACAGCGCCACCTAGTGGGAACAGGAAATGTCATGTTTTACACTTTGGGGTACAGTATTGTAATGGTGACATCTGCAGCCTCAAATTTCTCCAGGAAAGCCTTAAGGAGTTGGTCTTGGGTTACAGAGAAAACTGTGAGTTTTCGCTGAAGGGTGTGACCCCAGCAGCATGGCGAACATTGAGGTCTCGCCATGAAGAAACAAATTAGTGTAACTCAATGAAATCCATCTGATCAGTACCAGATTTACAGGATGATGTCAGACCCGCCCTGAACAGATTGATATGCCCATTGTCAGGAATACGTAGAGCGCCACCTAGTGGCACCAGGAAATGTCATGTCTTTCATTTTGTTGTACTGATTTTCACAGGTTCATCGTGGCCACCTCAAAAGCGGTGAATATCACCATCAGTCCCTCATGATGCTTCAGTGAAAATTGTGACTAAACTGAACGGCGCACCCTGGTGGCAACGCAGTTCACCATGAAAGATGAAGTGGCTTTTGAGGGGCTTGAAAGTTTAAAAAGTCTTGAAATTTGGCCCACCTCCAATGTGATGAGGGCTTTTTTATTGATCATTTTCTTGAACAGCGCAAAATGGCTCCACAGCGCCCCCTACAAAATTTCAAAACATCAGCCCCTGCTCTGTGTTTATTATGAGTCTGAAACCTGGCAAGCTTATGGAGATATCAAGATGTACAAAAAAGTCTCTTGGAGCAATATCCCAAATCCAACAGGAAGTCAGCCATTTTAAAATTAATGTGTAATTTGGCGACATTTTCCCTCTTTTCAGGCCTCATACTTTGACGAACTCCTCCAAGGGATTTCATCAGATTAACCGATCTCCTGTGTGTGGAATCTAAAGACCTTTGTGATGTTAAATTGCGAAGCTTTTTACGTTCAGGGAAACGGGTGGTCATGGCGGCACGTGGAGTTTCAATCCTCGCCAAAAAGCAGTAATCTGCTGTCACTCAAAAACACAATGTCCAATCTCTCCCAAAGGTCGCAGGCGTGATGAGACTCGAGCTCGGAAATGTTTGTTATGCCATTTGTCAGTAATGGTTAGAGCGCCACCTAGTGGGACGACTATAATAATGTTGAATGAGATGAATTTTAGCTGGTGGTTAAATGCATGAATTCCATCAATGTGACATCAGATCGGAAGCGCTGGTTTAGGTGTTGGGCTTGGCTCGACGTGCCGGGGTGCGAGGGCCCTCATATCGCTGCTTGCAGCTTTAATTAGGGCCCGAGCACTGCGAAGGCCCTATTGTATCTGCTCTGTTTCTTATTATTATTAGGGCCGAGCACGAGTGCGAAGGCCCTATTGTATCTGCTCTGTTTATTATTATTATATTATTATTATTATTATATTATTATTATTATTATTTTTCAGGAAATGAATGCCTTTTTGAGGGCTTTAACATGCTCGAAAACTCATGAAATTTTGCACACATGCCAGGTCTGGTGAAAATTTTGTATTTTAATGGTTTTATATATGAGCACTGGGAAATGGCTCTGTAGCGCCACCTATGCCTTGTTAAATGCAGCCTACGAACACATCTTTTGAGCTACATGTATGAAATTGGCACACATGTGTATCATGCCAAGACGAACAAAAAAGTCATGGGCCATTGACGCAAACCAACAGGAAGTCCGCCATTTGGAAGTGAAGGTGACATTTTGGCTCTAATTTTGCCATTTCCATGCCTCGAACTTTTGCGAACTCTCATTGGAATTTCATCGTACAAGCTTCATATTTGGTCAGTGTCAACTACACACCTGGGCCATGTTAAATTGCGGAGCTTTTGAGTTTTCGGGTTACGGTGAGGCCGTGGCGCCACGGCGAATTTCGATGACTCGCCATGAAAATCTTATTGCCTCTCGTTCTGTCATACATTGTCCGACCTTGACCAAAGTGGACACATATGATAAGGCTCCACCCCTGAACATATTTCAACTGCCATATTTGACATGGACAGCGCCACCTAGTGGGAACAGGAAATGTCATGTTTTACACTTTGGGGTGTATTGTAATGGTGACATCTGCAGCCTCAAATTTCTCCAGGAAAGCCTTAAGGAGTTGGTCTTGGGTTACAGAGAAAACTGTGAGTTTTCGCTGAAGGGTGTGACCCCAGCAGCATGGCGAACATTGAGGTCTCGCCATGAAGAAACAAATTAGTGTAACTCAATGAAATCCAATCTGATCAGTACCAGATTTTACAGGGATGATGTCAGACCCGCCCTGAACAGATATGCCCATTGTCAGGAATACGTAGAGCGCCACCTAGTGGCACCAGGAAATGTCATGTCTTTCATTTTGTTGTACTGATTTTCACAGGTTCATCGTGGCCACCTCAAAAGCGGTGATATCACCATCAGTCCTTTGATGCTTCTGTGAGAAAATTGTGACTTTAAACTGAACGGCGCACCCTGGTGGCAACGCGGTTCACCATGAAAGATGAAGTGGCTTTGAGGGGCTTGGAAAGTTTAAAAAGTCTTGAATTTGGCGCACACCCAATGTGATGAGGGCTTTTTTTATGTTCATTTTCCTTGAAAGCGCAAAATGGCTCCACAGCGCCCCCTACAAAATTTCAAAAACAGCCCCTGCTCTGTGTTTTATGTATGAGTTTGAAACCTGGCAAGCTTATTGGAGATATCAAGATGTACAAAAAAGTCTCTTGGAGCAATATCCAAATCCAACAGGAAGTCAGCCATTTTAAAATTAATGTGTAAATTGGCACATTTTCCCTCTTTTCAGGCCTCATACTTTGACGAACTCCTCCAAGGGATTTCATTAGATTTACGCGATCTCCTGTGTGTGGAATCTAAAGACCTTTGTGATGTTAAATTGCGAAGCTTTTTACGTTCAGGGAAACGGGGTGGTCATGGCGGCACGTGGAGTTTCAATCACTCGCCAAAAAGCAGTAACCTGCTGTCGCTCAAAAACACAATGTCCAATCTCTCCCAAAGGTCGCAGGCGTGATGAGACTCGAGCTCGGAAATGTTTGTTATGCCATTTGTCAGTAATGGTTAGAGCGCCACCTAGTGGGACGACTATAATAATGTTGAATGAGATGAATTTTAGCTGGTGGTTAAATGCATGAATTCCATCAATGTGACATCAGATCGGAAGCGCTGGTTTTAGGTGTTGGGCTTGGCTCGACGCCGGGGTGCGAGGGCCCTCATATCGCTGCTTGCAGCTTTAATTATTATATTATTATTATTATTTCGGCAAATGAATCGGCCTTTTGAGGGCCTAAACATGCTCGAAAACTCATGAAATTTTGCACACTGCAGGTCTGGTGAAAATTTGTATTTTAATGCCGTAGACATGTCCAGGGAAAATGGCTCAGTAGCGCCACCTAGAAAATGAGAAACGCGAGCCCCGAGATGGGTATGACCTACATGTATAAAACTCGGAACACATATCTAACGTTCGAGACGCAAAAAAGTCTATTATGGCCATGTCCTAAACCCAACAGGAAGTCCGCCATTTGGAAGTGAAGGTGACATTTTGGCTCTAATTTTGCCATTTCCATGCCTCGAACTTTTGCGAACTCCTCATTGGAATTTCATCGTACAAGCTTCATATTTGGTCAGTGTCAACTACACACCTGGGCCATGTTAAATTGCGGAGCTTTTGAGTTTTCGGTTACTGTGAGGCCGTGGCGCCACGGCGAATTTCGATGACTCGCCATGAAATCTTATTGCCTCTCGTTCTGTCATACATTGTCCGACCTTGACCAAAGTGGACACATATGATAAGGCTCCACCCTGAACATATTTCAACTGCCATATTTGACATCAGGGACAGCGCCACCTAGTGGGAACAGGAAATGTCATGTTTTACACTTTGGGGTACAGTATTGTAATGGGTGACATCTGCAGCCTCAAATTTCTCCAGGAAAGCCTTAAGGAGTTGGTCTTGGGTTACAGAGAAAACTGTGAGTTTTCGCTGAAGGGTGTGACCCCAGCAGCATGGCGAACATTGAGGTCTCGCCATGAAGAAACAAATTAGTGTAACTCAATGAAATCCAATCTGATCAGTACCAGATTTTACAGGGATGATGTCAGACCCGCCCTGAACAGATTGATATGCCCATTGTCAGGAATACGTAGAGCGCCACCTAGTGGCACCAGGAAATGTCATGTCTTTCATTTTGTTGTACTGATTTTCACAGGTTCATCGTGGCCACCTCAAAAGCGGTGAATATCACCATCAGTCCCTCTTGATGCTTCAGTGAGAAAATTGTGACTATAAACTGAACGGCGCACCCTGGTGGCACGCAGTTCACCATGAAGATGAAGTGGCTTTTGAGGGGCTTGAAAAGTTTAAAAAGTCTTGAAATTTGGCGCACACCTCTAATGTGATGAGGGATTTTTTTTATATGTTCATTTTCCTTGAACAGCGCAAAATGGCTCCACAGCGCCCCCTACAAAATTTCAAACAACAGCCCTGCTCTGTGTTTTATGTATGAGTTTGAAACCTGGCAAGCTTATTGGAGATATCAAGATGTACAAAAAAGTCTCTTGGAGCAATATCCCAAATCCAACAGGAAGTCAGCCATTTTAAAATTAATGTGTAATTTGGCGACATTTTCCCCTCTTTTCAGGCCTCATACTTTGACGAACTCCTCCAAGGGATTTCATTAGATTTACGCGATCTCCTGTGTGTGGAATCTAAAGACCTTTGTGATGTTAAATTGCGAAGCTTTTTACGTTCAGGGAAACGGGGTGGTCATGGCGGCACGTGGAGTTTCAATCACTCGCCAAAAAGCAGTAACCTGCTGTCGCTCAAAAACACAATGTCCAATCTCTCCCAAAGTCGCAGGCGTGATGAGACTCGAGCTCGGAAATGTTTGTTATGCCATTTGTCAGTAATGGTTAGAGCCACCTAGTGGGACGACTATAATAATGGTTGAATGAGATGAAATTTAGCTGGTGGTTAAATGCATGAATTCCATCAATGTGACATCAGATCGGAGCGCTGGTTTTAGTGTTGGGCTTGGCTCGACGCGCGGGGGTGCCGGGCCTCATATCGCTGCTTGCAGCTTTAATTGGGCCCGAGCACAAGTGCGAAGGCCCTATTGTATCTGCTCTGTTTCTTATTATTATTATTATTATTATTATTATTATTATTATTATTATTATATTATTATTATTATTTCGGCAAATGAATCGGCCTTTTGAGGGCTAAACATGCTCGAAAACTCATGAAATTTTGCACACGTCAGGTCTGGTGAAAATTTACGTATTTTAATGTCCGTAGACATGTCCAGGGAAAATTGGCTCAGTAGCGCCACCTAGAAAAATGAGAAACGCGAGCCCCCGAGATGGGTATGACCTACATGTATAAAACTCGGAACACATATCTAACGTTCGGAGATGCACAAAAAGTCTATTATGGCCATGTCCTAAACCCAACAGGAAGTCCGCCATTTGGAAGTGAAGGTGACATTTTGGCTCTAATTTTGCCATTTCCATGCTCGAACTTTTGCGAACTCCTCATTGGAATTTCATCGTACAAGCTTCATATTTGGTCAGTGTCAACTACACACCTGGCCATGTTAAATTGCGGAGCTTTTGAGTTTTCGGGTTACTGTGAGGCCGTGGCGCCACGGCGAATTTCGATGACTCGCCATGAAAATCTTATTGCCTCTCGTTCTGTCATACATTGTCCGACCTTGACCAAAGTGGACACATATGATAAGGCTCCACCCCTGAACATATTTCAACTGCCATATTTGACATCAGGGACAGCGCACCTAGTGGGAACAGGAAATGTCATGTTTTACACTTTGGGGTACAGTATTGTAATGGGTGACATCTGCAGCCTCAAATTTCTCCAGGAAAGCCTTAAGGAGTTGGTCTTGGGTTACAGAGAAAACTGTGAGTTTTCGCTGAAGGGTGTGACCCAGCAGCATGGCGAACATTGAGGTCTCGCCATGAAGAAACAAATTAGTGTAACTCAATGAAATCCAATCTGATCAGTACCAGATTTTACAGGGATGATGTCAGACCGCCCTGAACAGATTGATATGCCCATTGTCAGGAATACGTAGAGCGCCACCTAGTGGCACCAGGAAATGTCATGTCTTTCATTTTGTTGTACTGATTTTCACAGGTTCATCGTGGCCACCTCAAAAGCGGTGAATATCACCATCAGTCCTCTTGATGCTTCAGTGAGAAATTGTGACTATAAACTGAACGGCGCACCCTGGTGGCAACGCAGTTCACCATGAAAGATGAAGTGGCTTTTGAGGGGCTTGAAAGTTTAAAAAGTCTTGAAATTTGGCGCACACCTCTAATGTGATGAGGATTTCTTTTTATATGTTCATTTTCCTTGAACAGCGCAAAATGGCTCCACAGCGCCCCCTACAAAATTTCAAACAACAGCCCCTGCTCTGTGTTTTATGTATGAGTTTGAAACCTGGCAAGCTTATTGGAGATATCAAGATGTACAAAAAAGTCTCTTGGAGCAATATCCCAAATCCAACAGGAAGTCAGCCATTTTAAAATTAATGTGTAAATTTGGCGACATTTTCCCCTCTTTTCAGGCCTCATACTTTGACGAACTCCTCCAAGGGATT
>NW_020327349.1:0-38377 GCF_001858045.2 Oreochromis niloticus | reverse complement strand
CTGACGTTGAACTTTATTTTATTCATAACGGTTAGTCCGTAGAGTTGCCGTACAAACGGAATCGTCCCACATTCAGAGAAAATATTACGATTTATTCTGTCGTTATGAAGCCTCCCCTGTCATTCTCTGGCCTGTTGCAACTTCAATCGTGAAACTGATCAACGATCGGCTTTTCGCTCTTGTTTATCGCGCTAAACAACAGCAGCACGTTTAAGCTTGATCAGCTGTTGTTAGAATTCATTTGATTTTAATTTTGCGGCTGGTCCAAACCAGGAGATGTCCTTACTGAATCATCAGAGCTGACTGGTGATGGAGAACAGGTTTACCCTTTACAGGGCTCGCAAAATCGCTAGCCGACGTCCCGGGGCTAGCGATTTTTCCAATCGGGCTACCAAATCCATCTCAGCCCTGCCCGTCGGGCTATCATGGGAGGGAAAGATATGTCAATGCTTTTGCATTCTTTCGCAAATGTAGCTGAGTATTATGTCATCGGCATCGATGAGCCACTGTCAATATGTACACATTGAATCGCGTTTGAATTTGCGCTTGTTTTTTGCTTTCACTTTCACTTTGCGCTAACTGTGTGTAGAGAGCGACAGCACTAATTGGTAAGTCACAGATTAATTGCACACAATTCCTCTGACATCGTCTTATCATCGTTAGCTTACTATCAAACATGACAAGTGAAATCTCCTGCAGCAAGCTTAAACGTGATAGAGGCTGATTACGCAGAGAATTGCTGATCGTTATGTAAGTATGCATGTAAGAGCAGATGGATTTAAGCAGGTATTTTAGTTCTGCAGAGCCAAACAGAGAGGTCAGGGTGAAGAAGGGGCAGCCAAGAAAAGCCAACCACAAAACGGAAAAGTTATGACAAATCAGACTATGAGGGAAAAAGAAAGCGCAGCTTTATGGTTTCATGGACTAAAGAATTTATGTGGCTGGAATACGACGAGCTAAATAACCTCATGTTCTGCCGGGTGTGTTGTGAGTTTCCCTCGATTTCTGAGTCGACAAGCGCCTTTGTTACTGGGACCAGTCATTTTAAGAAAGACCCCATCAGAACCCATGACAAATGCAAGAAATGCATTATTGCCCAGTCTGCAATATCTTTCCCAGAACAAACACCAATTGCAAAAAGCATACTAAAATAAACCAAGCTAACAAGAAGTCCTGAAAAATCTGTTTAGAACAGCTACTATGTTGCAAAGAGTGAACTACCACTGGCAAAATTTAGCAGTCTTTGCAAACTTCAAAAAGCAAATGGCCTAGATCTTGGTTGCACTTGCCTCTTACCTGTGATTTCAGTGGAAATGTCAAAAATAAGGAGCTGACACAGACTGATTCCTGTTGTACAGTTCTTACAAGTTCATAGAAATTTGTTCAATTAGAACCAAATATTTGAGTTGATGATTGAAATTGTTGTTGTAATTTGTGTTTTAAATATTTTTAGATTGATGTTTTGTTTCCTTTACAATATTATACTTTAATGTATAATATTGTAAAGGAAACAAACATCAATCAAAAAATTGTCCTCTTTTTTTTTTTATTCGGGCTACTTAAATTTATTACCAAAAACTGAAGAGTGCCTCCCCGAAGGGCTACCAGGGATTTTGAAATTTTGCGAGCCCTGCTTTAGGTGACATGAATGAGTTGAAGGGAAGTTATGAACTGTTTCTCAGAGACAAATAAACACCCAGCTCCTGTTTTTGTGTAGCTGACAGCTGGTAACTGTGCAGGGGCGGATCTAGCAAAGCTTTTGCCAGGGGGCCAGGTAGGGCATTAACAGGGAAAGGGGGACACAAAGATATACTTTTCTTTCTTACTCTCGTATAAAATATTTAGCTTTTTATTAAATAGTTATCTGCATCTCACAACCAAAGTTTGTATAATAATACACAAGATTGGCTGTAGACCATTGTTAATCATTTACTGTGTAAAAATAACAAAAAACAAAAAGTAAATGCAAAAGTGCATAAATATTTATTTTACGTGTTTGATGTGTGTGGCGGGGCGTGGTCTGCAGTGCCGCTGCAGGGGAGGTGGACCCACGGGCGTAAAGTCTGTGCTCTTTCGGCTGTTTTTTGGGTGTGTGTCGGGCTGTCAGTTGAAAAGCTACAGCCGGCTGTGTGGGTACACCAAGCATGTGTGAAAAGTGGTCCATAACGTAATGCTTCAAAGAGTGTTCATGCAAACATTGTCGGGTCTGCCGTGGTACAATGGGACTTCTGCTCATGAACCTGTGTGCACAGCATCTGCAAATCGGGGCTGTGCAAAGTCACTTCATCTTTACCCAAAACTGTAAGCTGTCATCTGTGAGGCGCGAGCGGTGTTTGTTTTTACCATAGTTCACGGTGGAGAATGGCTGCTCTTCTGAGTTTTGCTCTCTGTAGCCGTATGAATGTCAAACTACACTGATTCGCAGCGGCATAGGCACACATAAAATTTCTTCTGAAATTTTCGCTTTCTAGTTTCTAGTATCAGCTGATGTTTGCTGGAGCATGAAGATGAAATCAGGAGATGTCCTTACTGAATCATCAGAGCTGAACTGGTGATGGAGAAACAGGTTTACACTTTAGGTGACATGAATGAGTTGAAGGGAAGTTATGAGTTGTTTCTGAGAGACAAAGACCAAGCTCCTTTTTTGTGTAGCTGACAGCTGGTAACTGTGCAGGGGCGGATCTAGCAAAGCTTTTAGGGGGGGGAGCTAGGGCATTAACAGAGAAAGGTGGACACAAAGATATACTTTTCTTTCTTACTCTCATATAAAATATTTAGCTTTTATTAAATAGTTATCTGAATCTCACAACCAAAGTTTGTATAATAATACACAGGATTGGCTGTAGACCATTGTTCATAATTCAGAACACTGTGTAAAAATAACAAAAAACAAAAAGTGAATGCATGTGTGAAAAGTGGTCTATAATGTAATGCTTCAAAGTGTGTTCATGCAAACATTGTCGGGTCTGCCGTGGTACAATGGGACTTCTGCTCATGAACCTGTGTGCACAGCGTCTGCAAATCGGCGCTGTACAAAGTAACTTCATCTTTACACAAAACTGTAAGCTGTCATCTGTGAAGCGTGAGCGGTGTTTGTTTTTACCATAGTTCATGGTGGAGAATGGCTGCTCTTCTGAGTTTTGCTCTCTGTAGCCGTATGAATGGCAAACTACAGTTATTAGCAGCGGCATAGGCACACATAAAATTTCTTCTGAAATTTTCGCTTTCTAGTTGTGTGGATGCCCTTAAAGGGCTTCCACACTATTGTTTTCCTGTTTCTCTTTATTCTTTATTATTATTATTCTTCTAGTTGCTTCCGTACACTTTTTGGCACTTAACTACTTCCACAGTTTTCAGCCGATTTTCTCAGTTCAAACTCTATACTGTTCTGCTCTTTCTGCTCTTTCCGGCAATGACTTTTGGTGTTTATTACTGTTATACTTTTTAAAATATTACACTTTTTTCCTTTAATTTGTCCCATTGAAATGAATGGGAAACTTCCACAATTCTGCTAAAACTTGCTTGTTTTTGAAACTTAACTACTTTGTCATACTTTCACCTAGAAACTCCATTCAAACTTTAAAATGTTCTCAGACTATTGGGCTATTCCTGAATGATTCAGCTTTTTCAGATCTTCTACCGTTTTAATTTTATACCTCTTTAAGTTTTCAGTTGCAAAATTGTGATTTTTCACAAAATACATGCGTTGTTATGGTTGCTATGCAATTAACTCAGAGTGTGCACTCGTCCTTTCTGAGTTTTCTCTTCATGTCTGAACAACTTCTTGCTACTCGCTCAATTTCCACTCAACCCCCACAAATTATACATCAAAACGTAGGTATTTTTGCTGGCTTTCAGAAAATGTCACTATCATTGTTGTGGGACTTATAGATTTTTTGCAAATCTCCTCAGACTAACATAAAGTCTCAAAACTCTCCATAGAAACTCAATGGAGAGTTTCTTCAAAATCAGCGCTGAAATTCTCTAATGAGAGGCATTTTCAAATCGTCATATCTCCTTAACGAAACAAAGTTGAGACATGAGGCTTGTGCCAATATATCTTCAGACATCCCTGATGCTCACAATTCAAGAATTTCTTCCTCACCTATTACCGTTTGGCCATGAATTACACTTGTTTGAGGATAGGAAATTTGTCCCTCGCTCAGATCTGTTCAGATTTCAAACTCTGGAAATGAGGCACTTTTTTCTCTCGTCATATCTTTTTGATGGATTTCAACAGAGACCTGAAAATTTCCATGACTGGTCACCAAAGCCTGCTGTTTCTTACGGTGAAAGAATGATTTTGATGCTCCATATAGATTTAGAGTTACAAAATGTTGTTTGAGGGCAGGTCAAGGCAGTTTTGCTTTGTCTCTACTCAGTTACAGTGTATTACAAGTCATATATCTTCAATAATTTATATTTTATCTCTGAATTATGAAGATCTGCAGATTTCCCCATCTCTTCTGAACAAAACGGTGTCAGAATGAGCGTTCTAGCTCCTACGGTTAGGAAATTATGGCCATTTGTTCGAGGGGAATCCTGAATGTGAGAAATACACTGCAGAAAACTCATAGCTGTCTCTGTGTCTGTGTGTGTAAGGGCTGATTACAGCAGGTGCAGCCAATTTAGCTGACCTAGATATACCAAGCCCAGACTCTTAACAGCCCCTGTACACTTTGCTCTATGTGTATGTGTGTGTGTATATCAATATTTCTCCCATGTTAAAGTATTACTCCTCCATAATAGTATTTGTGCTAAATCAAAGTACTTCTACTACATCTTAGTACTTCTGCTCAATCATAGTATTTCTGCTAAATCATAGTATTTTTGAAAAATCATGGTATTTGTGCCAAATCATGGTTTGGGGGCAGAACCATAATATTTATTTTATGTTATGAGATTACTACTAAGTGCAGGAATGTCTGTTATGTTATAGTTTATGTGCTGAATATAGTATATCTGCCAAATCATAGTATTTATCCCAAATCATAGTATTTATGCAAAATTACAGTATTTCTGCTAAAAAGCAGAAATAGTAACTTTTAGCAGAAATTTCTGTGAAAAGATATTATTTATGTTAAAACATAGTATTTCTGCTAAATCATAGTATTTCTGCCAAATCATAGTATTTGTACTTATTCATAGTACTTGTGCCAAATCATAGTATTTGTACCCAATCATAGTATTTCTGCAATATGATCGTATTTGTGCCAAATCATGGTATCTTTTTGCCAAATCATGGTATTTGTGCCAAATCATGTTATTTGTGGCCAGTTAAAATTTCTGTTATATTAGTGTTACTACTAAGTCATAGAATTTCTGTTATGTTATAGTATATCTGCTGATTATGGTATATGTGCCAAATAATAGTATTTATAGCAAATAATAGTATTACTGCCCAAACATAGTATTTCTTGTAGTATTTGTAGTAGTAGTTGTTGTAGTATTTGTGCAAAAACATAGAATTTCTGCAAAATCATAGTATATCTGTTATGTTATAGTATTACTACTAAGGCATAGTATTCCTACCAAATCATAGCATTCCAAATCATAGTATTACTGCAATTCCATAGTATTTGAGCGAAATCGTAGTATTTGTGCAAAGACATACTATGTCTGCAAAATCACATTATATCTGCTATGTTATAGTATTATTACTAAGGCATAGTATTTCTACCAAATCATAGTATTCCTTCAAAATCATAGTATCACTGCAATTTCATAGTATTTGAGCGAAATTGTAGTATTTGTACTAAATCATGGTACTTGTACCAAATCATAGTATTTTTTGCAAATCATATTATTTGAACCAAAACATTGTATTTGTATGAAGTCATAGTATTTCTTCTAAATCATAGTATTTCAATCAAATCTCAGTAGTTGTGCTAAAACGCAGTATTATTGCCAAATCGTAGTATTTGTACTCAAACATATCAGTTCAACTTATTTAACTCTTCTCAACAGCCCAACACCTCTTCTTCACCCCGTTTCAGCAGAATTGTGAGTGTTTTCACCCCTTTTCAGCACAAATCCCAGCTTTTTCAGGTGTTTTCAACAGAAATCTCTTTTTTAGCAGACATTCTGCTGATTCACCTGTTTTCAGTGCAACGTTCTACTTCTTTACCTCTTTTCAGTAGAAATTCTGCTGATTCACCTATTTTAAGCAGAATTTTCAGCCTTTCACCTCTTATCAATACAAATCTCAGTATCTTCTGCTCATTTCAGAGGAAACCATTTCACCTCTTTTCAGTAGAAATTTGAACTTCTGTACCCCTTTGAAGCAGAATCTTTGCCTTTTCACCTCTTTTCAGCAAAAGTTTCTGTTTTTTCACTTGTTTTCAGCATAATTTTTCAGTTTCTTTATTGTGAGCTACATTACCCAGCAGCCTCTGAGCAGTGAGGGAATTCATGGGACTTCTGAGCTAGATGGTCTTCCTTCGTTCCTGGGCTAACGATTGAGGAGAGAGCTGCTGGGAAGGGGAGCAAATAGCCCATCCTGTATTTGTTGGGGATGGTGTGTGTCACATTAGCATGAGTTAATGTTCTGTGCTTAAGATGTTTACCCTGCTACTTGTGTGTATTGGTTTTAGTTACCTTTAGCGTATGTGCTAGTTAGCGATAGCTATGGCAGCCCAGTTATTTTATTGTTTTGGGCTTGTTCCTGCTTTGTTTGTTCCCCCTGCAAATTTATGTGAATTTGTACACTGTAGTATGGCTGTATTACGTAGTGGCTAAGTAGGAGGCTGACTGTTACTAAGTGCATCAGTGTACATAGGTCATCTCTTGTGTTGGAGTGCCCTCTTGTGGCGCTTTTTGGGTAGTGCCTTAGTAAACGTGAACACTGCAAAGAAGTGGTATCAGACTGGTTTGCATTATCAGTGGGGTCACTAGTTTTCCTTGCCGGTTTGAGCTGTGTTTTAGCTCAGTGAGATAAGCAGCCGTTCTCAGACTGGGAGGCCGGGGTTCAAATCCCGTTTATGGCAACATTTCTTTCAGTTAACAGTTAAACTTTTATAACTCTTTTCAACACAAATTTCTGCTTTTTCACCCCTTTTCAGCAAAATTTCCAGTTTTTTCACTACTTTTCAGCACAAATCCCAGCTTATTCAGCTATTTTCAGCAAAAACATCTTTTCAGCAGAATTCTGAAAAGAGTTCTGTAGAACTCTTTTTCGCAGAAATTCTGCTGATTGAACTCTTCAGCAGAATTTTCACCTCTTTTCAGCCCAAATTCTGCTTATTCACCTCTTCTGCAAAATTTTCAGCCTTTTCACCTCTTATCAGCACAAATCTCAGCTGTTTTCAGAAAAACTCTTTTGAGCAGAAATTCTGCTGATTCATCTCTTTTCAGCGCAACTTTCTGCTTCTTTACCTCTTTTCTGCAGAAATTCTGCTGATTCACCTCTTTTCTGCAAAATTTTCAGCCTTTTCTCCTCTTATCAGCACAATTCTCAGCAGCTTCTGCTCATTTCAGCAGAATTGTCAGTCTGTCCACCTCTTCTTTGTGAGAATGAGTTTGGCTCAGTAAGATGAGTGGCTGCCTTGAGACCAGGTAGGCCAGGTTTGAATCCTGCTCAGGGTGACATTTTTTTTTTCACCACCATACAACTTTTTGCAACTTTTCATCTTTTTCAGCTTTTCAGCAGACAGCTTCAGCGTTAAGGCATCCACACAGCATTTTCGCAGGAAATGCAAATTTTTCTAGTTGTGTGGATGCCCTAAAGGGCTTCCACACTATTGTTTTCCTGTTTCTCTTTATTCTTTATTATTATTCTTCTAGTTGCTTCCGTACACTTTTTGGCACTTAACTACTTCCACAGTTTTCTGCCGATTTTCTCAGTTCAAACTCTATACTGTTCTGCTCTTTCTGCTCTTTCCGGCAATGACTTTTGGTGTTTATTACTGTTATACTTTTTAAAATATTACACTTTTTTCCTTTAATTTGTCCCATTGAAATGAATGGGAAACTTCCACAATTCTGCTAAAACTTGCTTGTCTTTGAAACTTAACTACTTTGTCATACTTTCACCTAGAAACTCCATTCAAACTTTAAAATGTTCTCAGATTATTGGGCTATTCCTGTCTGATTCAGCTTTTTCAGATCTTCTACCGTTTTAATTTTATACCTCTTTAAGTTTTCAGTTGCAAAATTGTGATTTTTCAGAAAATACATGCGTTGCTATGGTTGCTATGCAATTAACTCAGAGTGTGCACTCGTCCTTTCTGAATTTTCTCTTCATGTCTGAACAACTTCTTGCTACTCGCTGAATTTCCACTCAACCCCCACAAATTATACATCAAAACGTAGGTATTTCTGTTGGCTTTCAGAAAATGTCACTATCATTGTTGTGGGACTTATAGACTTCTTGCAGATCTCCTCAGAGTAACATAAAGTCTCAAAACTCTCCATAGAAACTCAATGGAGAGTTTCTTCAAAATCAGCGCTGGAATTCTCTAATGAGAGGCATTTTCAAATCGTCATATCTCCTTAACGAAACAAAGCTGAGACATGACGCTTGTGCCAATATATCTTCAGACGTCACTGATGCTCACAATTCAAGAATTTTTTCCTCACCTATTACCGTTTGGCCATGAATTACACTTGTTTGAGGATAGGAAATTTGTCCCTCGCTCAGATTTCTTCAGATTTCAAACTCTGGAAATGAGGCACTTTTTTCTCTCATCATATCTTTTTGATGGATTTCCACAGAGACCTGAAAATTCCCATGACTGTTCACCAAAGCCTGCTGTTTCTTACGGTGAAAGAATGATTTTGATGCTCCATATAGATTTAGAGTTACAAAACATTGTTTGAGGGCAAGTCAAGGCAGTTTTGCTTTGCCTCTACTCAGTTATGGTGTATTACAAGTCATATATCTTTAATAATTTATATTTTATCTCTGATTTATGAAGACCTGCAGATTCCCCCATCTCTTCTGAACAAATCGGTGTCAGAATGAGCATTCTAGCCCCTACGGTTAGGAAATTATGGCCATTTGTTCGAGGGGAATCCTGAATGTGAGAAATACACTGCAGAAAACTCACACCTCTCTCTGTGTCTGTGTGTGTAAGTGCTGATTACAGCAGGTGCAGCCAATTTAGCTGACCTAGATATACCAAACCCAGACTCTCAACAGCCTCTGCACACTTTGCTCTCTGTGTATGTGTGTGTGTATATCAATATTTCTCCCATGTTAAAGTATTACTCCTCCATAATAGTATTTGTGCTAAATCAAAGTACTTCTACTACATCTTAGTACTTCTGCTCAATCATAGTATTTCTGCTAAATCATAGTATTTTTGAAAAATCATGGTATTTGTGCCAAATCATGGTTTGGGGGCAGAACCATAATATTTATTTTATGTTATGAGATTACTACTAAGTGCAGGAATGTCTGTTATGTTATAGTTTATGTGCTGAATATAGTATATCTGCCAAATCATAGTATTTATCCCAAATCATAGTATTTATGCAAAATTACAGTATTTCTGCCAAAAAGCAGAAATAGTACCTTTTAGCAGAAATTTCTGTGAAAAGATATTATTTATGTTAAAACATAGTATTTCTGCTAAATCATAGTATTTCTGCCAAATCATAGTATTTGTACTTATTCATAGTACTTGTGCCAAATCATAGTATTTGTACCCAATCATAGTATTTCTGCAATATGATCGTATTTGTGCCAAATCATGGTATCTTTTTGCCAAATCATGGTATTTGTGCCAAATCATGTTATTTGTGGCCAGTTAAAATTTCTGTTATATTAGTGTTACTACCAAGTCATAGAATTTCTGTTATGTTATAGTATATCTGCTGATTATGGTATATGTGCCAAATAATAGTATTTATAGCAAATAATAGTATTACTGCCCAAACATAGTATTTCTTGTAGTATTTGTAGTAGTAGTTGTTTTAGTATTTGTGCAAAAACATAGAATTTCTGCAAAATCATAGTATATCTGTTATGTTATAGTATTACTACCAAATCATAGTATTCCAAATCATAGTATTACTGCAATTCCATAGTATTTGAGCGAAATCGTACTATTTGTGAAAAAACATACTATGTCTGCAAAATCACATTATATCTGCTATGTTATACTATTACTACTAAGTCACAGTATTTCTGCCAATTCGTAGTATTCGTACTAAATCATACTACTTGTGCCAAATCATAGTATTGAAATCAAAATATAGTATTTGTACCAAAGCATTGTATTTGTACGAAGTACAGTATTTCTGCCAAATCAGAGAATTACTGCAATTTCATAGTATTTTGAGGAATCCCTTTTGTTATAGTATTACTTCTAAGTCGTAGTATTTCTGCTTTGTCATAGTATTTGTACTGAAACATAGTATTTCTGCCAAATCATAGTTTTACTGCTATTTCATAGTGTTTGAGTGAAATTACAGTGTTTCTGCAAAAACATTGTATTTCTGCCAAATCATATTATCTCTGCTAAATCATAGTGTCTGCCAAATCATAATATTTGTGCCTAAACGCAGCATTTGTACCAAAACATAGTATTGCTGCTATATCATAGTATTTGATCCAAATCATAGTATATGTCCTAAAACATAGTATTTCTGCCAAATCATACTATTTGTCCTAAAGCATAGTATTTCAACAAAATCACAGTATTTCTGCTATGTTATAGTATTTGTGCTTGTAGAAAAACCTGTGTTATTGTGAGCTACATTACCCAGCAGCCTCTGAGCAGTGAGGGAATTCATGGGACTTCTGAGCTAGATGGTCTTCCTTCGTTCCTGGGCTAACGATTGAGGAGAGAGCTGCTGGGAAGGGGAGCAAATAGCCCATCCTGTATTTGTTGGGGATGGTGTGTGTCACATAAACGTGAGTTAATGTTCCATGCTTAAGATGTTTACCCTGCTACTTGTGTGTATTGGTTTTACTTACCTTTAGCGTATGTGCTAGTTAGCGATAGCTATGGCAGCACAGTTATTTGATTGTTTTGGGCTTGTTCCTGCTTTGTTTGTTCCCCTGCAAATTGATGTGAATTTGTACACTGTAATATCGCTGTATTACGTAGTGGCTAAGTAGGAGGCTGACTGTTACTAAGTGCATCAGTGTACATAGGTCATCTCTTGTGTTGGAGTGCCCTCTTGTGGCACCTTTTGGGTAGTGCCTTAGTAAACGTGAACACTGCAAAGAAGTGGTATCAGACTGGTTTGTAGTGGAGGAATTTGTTGCCAGTTTCTTTCATCTTTAATCCGTATTCATGTTGTAATGTAGTAACTTTTGTGGCGCAAATACCACAATATGGCAGAAATACCATGTTTTGGCACAAATACTTTGATTTGGTATACTTTAGCTTCTTCACCCCTTTTCAGCAAAATTTTCATTTTTTTCACCCCTTTTCAGCACAAATTCCAGCTTTTTCACGTGTTTTCAACAGAAATCTCTTTTATTTCTGATTGCTGATGTCTTTGTTTTTCAGCCGCCCGCCCCCTTTCCAGGTGGCGCAATCAGTAATGACACGGCTCTGCAGCTCAGTGGTCGTGGGTTCAATCCCACCTTGGTCAACATTTTTTTTTCACTACAAATTTATACACTTTCACAGACCTGTAATTTATATTGCTAATTTTTTTCACTACAAATGAGTAGTGCAAAAACATACTATGTCTGCAACATCACAGTATATCTGTTATGTTATAGTATTACTACTAAATCACATTATTTCTGCCAATTCAAGGAGGCTGACTGTTACTAAGTGCATCAGTGTACATAGGTCATCTGTTGTGTTGGAGTGCCCTCTTGTGGCGCCTTTTGGGTAGTGCCTTAGTAAACGTGAACGCTGCCAAGAAGTGGTATCAGACTGGTTTGTAGTGGAGGAATTTGTTGCCAGTTTCTTTCATCTTTAATCCGTATTCATGTTGTAATGTAGTAGTACCACAATATGGCAGGAACACTATGTTTTGGCACAAATACTTTGATTTGGTATACTTTAGCTTCTTCACCCCTTTTCAGCAAAATTTTCTTTTTTTTCACCCCTTTTCAGCACAAATTCCAGCTTTTTTGGCTGTTTTCAGAAAAAAAAACTCTTTTCAGCAGAAACTCTGCTGATTCATCTCTTTTCAGCGCAAGTTTCTGCTTCTTTGCCTCTTTTCTGCAAAAATTCTGCTGATTCACCTCTTTTCTCCAAAACTTTCAGCCTTTTGACCTCTTATCAGCACAATTCTCAGCAGCTTCTGCTCATTTCAGCAGAATTGTCCGTCTCTCCACCTCTTCTTTGTAAGAATGACTTTGGCTCAGGGAAATGAATACCCACCTTGAAACCAGGAGGGCCAGGTTCGAATCCTGCTCAGTGGGGCATTTTTTTTTCACCACCATACAACTTTTTGCAACTTTTCATCGTTTTTAGCTTTTCATAGTATCATAGTATTTCCACAAAATATTTGTATTTCTGCTACGTTATATTATTACTGCTCATAGTATTTCTGCCAAATTTTGGTATTTGCTCCAAAGCACAGTATTTCTGCCAAATCACAATATAACTGCAAAATAAAGGTTTTTGAGACAAATCATAGCGTTTGTGCTAAATCCTAGTAATTCTGCTCATAGAATTTCTGCTATGCTGAGGTGCTTTCTGCTAGATTATAGTTTTTCTGCTAAATCAAAGTATTTCATGTAAATCATACCAAGTCCCAGTGTTTCTGCCAAGTCATAAATCATAAATAATGTGGCGTGTTGGGGGAACAGCTAGTCCTCTCCCATCATGCCGTGGGACATGTGCTGCTGTTTAGATGTTCTTGTTTCATTGTTTATGGTTACGTTACTTTTAACTGTTGTCTTGAATGTTGTGTTTATACTATGGTACAAAGTCACTGACAGTTATTGTTTTATAGGAAGGAAGAATGCAGTACCATAAGTGAGTTCTGTTATGCTGTTATTGACCCTTGAAGCACATTGTAGAACAAGCAAGTGTTTAATAAAAAGCTTCTCCTACCAGCTTGGGGTGGAATTACAAGCTCAAGCTTTCCCTGTGTGCTTATTTGCAAGACTTGTATGTGCCATAATAATTTTAATAAAGCAAAGTTAAGATGAGAAGCTTGTTCCAATTCATCTTCAGACAGTGCTGCCAGTCACGGTTGGAGCAGTTTTTACTGTCATCTTACTGTTGAGCCATAAATTACGTTTGTTTTCCAACTCTTAAAATGAAGCCGTTTCTTCTCTCGTCATATCTCCGCGACGGAGGTACAAAGAGCTATGAAAATCGCAGTCAAAGTTCAGCAAAGTCTGCTGATTTACCCAGTACAAGAATTGTGCTTCTATCCCACCTAGTTTTTGAGTTACACGACGTTTTGTAACTCCGAAAAATCGGCGTTTTACGCCTCTCACCGCGATCTAATTCTGACTGCTCAAGTCTCTGTGTTTTAGCCACCCGCCCCCTTTGTGACCAGACCTCATTTGGCTCAGAGGGTTGAGAAGCTACTGTGAGACCCGGTGGCAGAGGTTCGAGTCCTACCTGTGACAGTTGCTACACATCATCCCCACTTGCATGCACTCTGCTTTCTTGACACTCTTCAGTGTACCCTTACACATAAAGCCATCTCCATCAAACGCGTCTACACCTCTTTTTTAGCAGATAATTCTGCTTTTTCGCTTGTTTTCAGCAACTGCTGATGCTGATAGCCCTCCTAGTTTTTGAGTTACACGACGTTTTGTAACTCCAAAAAACGGCGCTTTTCGCCTCTCACCGCGATCTATTTCTGATTGCTGATCTCTTTGTTTTTCAGCCGCCTGCCCTCTTGCCAGGTGGCGCAATCAGTAATGACACGGCTCTGCAGCTCAAAGGTCGTGGGTTCAATCCCACCTTGGTCAAAAAATTTTTTTCACTACAAATTTATACACTTTCACAGACCTGTAATTTATATTGCTATTTTTTTCACTACAAATGAGTAGTGCAAAAACATACTATGTCTGCAACATCACAGTATATCTGTTATGTTATAGTATTACTACTAAATCACAGTATTCTGCCAATTCAAGGAGGCTGACTGTTACTAAGTGCATCAGTGTACATAGGTCATCTCTTGTGTTGGAGTGCCCTCTTGTGGCGCCTTTTGGGTAGTGCCTTAGTAAACGTGAACACTGCAAAGAAGTGGTATCAGACTGGTTTGTAGTGGAGGAATTTGTTGCCAGTTTCTTTCATCTTTAATCCGTATTCATGTTGTAATGTAGTAGTACCACAATATGGCAGAAACACTATGTTTTGGCACAAATACTTTGATTTGGTATACTTTAGCTTCTTCACCCCTTTTCAGCAAAATTTTCTTTTTTTTCACCCCTTTTCAGCACAAATTCCAGCTTTTTTGGCTGTTTTCAGAAAAAAAACTCTTTTCAGCAGAAACTCTGCTGATTCATCTCTTTTCAGCGCAAGTTTCTGCTTCTTTGCCTCTTTTCTGCAGAAATTCTGCTGATTCACCTCTTTTCTGCAAAACTTTCAGCATTTTGACCTCTTATCAGCAGAATTCTCAGCAGCTTCTGCTCATTTCAGCAGAATTGTCCATCTCTCCACAACAACTTTTTGCAACTTTTCATCTTTTTCAGCTTTTCAGCAGACAGCTTCAGCGTCAAGGCATCCACACAGCATTTTCGCAGGAAATGCAAATTTTTCTAGT
Organism: Oreochromis niloticus; assembly: GCF_001858045.2. Lineage (NCBI taxonomy): Eukaryota > Metazoa > Chordata > Actinopteri > Cichliformes > Cichlidae > Oreochromis > Oreochromis niloticus. The sequence goes on along the minus strand of NW_020327349.1, from coordinate 23,731 downwards.
TATTCTTCTAGTTGCTTCCGTACACTTTTTGGCACTTAACTACTTCCACAGTTTTCTGCCGATTTTCTCAGTTCAAACTCTATACTGTTCTGCTCTTTCTGCTCTTTCCGGCAATGACTTTTGGTGTTTATTACTGTTATACTTTTTAAAATATTACACTTTTTTCCTTTAATTTGTCCCATTGAAATGAATGGGAAACTTCCACAATTCTGCTAAAACTTGCTTGTCTTTGAAACTTAACTACTTTGTCATACTTTCACCTAGAAACTCCATTCAAACTTTAAAATGTTCTCAGATTATTGGGCTATTCCTGTCTGATTCAGCTTTTTCAGATCTTCTACCGTTTTAATCTTATCTCTCTTTAAGTTTTCAGTTGCAAAATTGTGATTTTTCAGAAAATACATGCGTTGCTATGGTTGCTATGCAATTAAGTCAGAGTGAGTGCTGGTCCGTTCTGAATTTTCTCTTCATGTCTAAACAACTTCTTGCTACTCACTCAATTTCCACTCAATCCCCACAAATTATACATCAAAACGTAGGTATTTTTGCTGGCTTTCAGACAATGTCACTATCTTTATTGTGAGATTTACCGTTTTTTCGCAATTTGCCTCGGAGTGACACAAGGTCTCAATACTCCCCATTCAAAGTCTATGGGGAGGTTTTGAAATTCAGAGCTGAAATTCTGAAACGGGAGGCATTTTCAAATCGCCAAATCTCTTTAACAAAGCAAAGTTGGGACATGAGGCTTGTGCCAATATATCTTCAGACCCTGCTGACACTCACAGTGGAAGCAGTTTTTACAATTATCTTACCGTTGAGCAATGAATTACGTTTGTTTGAGGGGTGGAAATCTGTCCTTCTCTCAGTCTTCAAACTCTGGAAATGAAGCCGTTTCTTCTCTCGTCATATCTCCGCGACGGAGTTAGAACGAGCTATGAAAATCGCAGTCAAAATACACCAAAGTCCGCTGATTCACCCAGTACAAGAATTATGCTGCTAGCCCTCCTAGTTTTTGAGTTACACGACGTTTTGTAACTCCAAAAAACGGCGTTTTTCGCCTCTCACCGCGATCTATTTTCTGACTGCCCAAGTATCTGTCTTTCAGCCTGCCGCCCCCGTTCCAGGTGGCGCAATCAGTAATGACACGGCTCTGCAGCTCAAAGGTCGTGGGTTCAATCCCACCTTGGTCCACGTTTTTTTTTCACTCCAAATTTATACACTATCACAGACCTGTAATTTATATTGCTAATTTATTACAATTCTGCAAAGTTTTATGATTTTAGCAGCTTTTCTAATATGGACCTCAGATTCTTGTTAACGCTCCATGGCAGAAACAAGTACACAGCCTGATGAAGCAGACTGAGGCAGTACCTCTGATTGGTGAATGTGAGCAGAACCAGGTTGTTCTTTCATTTCATTTCTTTATTTATTTCACACATGGTTCAACAGTGTTTCTTTTTCTACATACAGAACCTTCTGCCTCTTTTCAGCAGAAATTCTGCTCATTCACCTCATCTCTTGTGTTGGAGTGCCCTCTTGTGGCGCCTTTTGGGTAGTGCCTTAGTAAACGTGAACACTGCAAAGAAGTGGTATCAGACTGGTTTGTAGTGGAGGAATTTGTTGCCAGTTTCTTTCATCTTTAATCCGTATTCATGTTGTAATGTAGTAACTTTTGTGGCACAAATAACACCATATAGCAGAAACACTATGTTTTGGCACAAATACTTTGATTTGGTATACTTTAGCTTCTTCACCCCTTTTCAGCAAAATTTTCATTTTTTTCACCCCTTTTCAGCACAAATTCCATTTATTTGGGCTGTTTTCAGAAAAAAAAACTCTTTTCAGCAGAAACTCTGCTGATTCATCTCTTTTCAGCGCACATTTCTGCTCCTTTGCCTCTTTTCTGCAGAAATTCTTCTGATTCACCTCTTTTCTGCAAAATTTTCAGCCTTTTCACCTCTTATCAGCACAATTCTCAGCAGCTTCTGCTCATTTCAGCAGAATTGTCAGTCTGTCCACCTCTTCTCTGTGAGAATGTGTTTGGGTCAGTGAGATGAGTAGCTGCTTTGAGCCTGGTAGGGCCAGGTTCGAATCCTGCTCAGGGCAACATTTTGTTTTCACCACCATACAACTTTTTGCAGTACCTCTGATTGGTGAAAATGAGCAGAACCAGGTTGTTCTTTCATTTCATTTCTTTATTTATTTCACACATGGTTCAACAGTGTTTCTTTTTCTGCATACAGAACCTTCTGCCTCTTTTCAGCAGAAATTCTGCTCATTTACCTCATCTCTTGTGTTGGAGTGCCCTCTTGTGGCGCCTTTTGGGTAGTGCCTTAGTAAACGTGAACACTGCAAAGAAGTGGTATCAGACTGGTTTGTAGTGGAGGAATTTGTTGCCAGTTTCTTTCATCTTTAATCCGTATTCATGTTGTAATGTAGTAGTACCACAATATGGCAGAAACACTATGTTTTGGCACAAATACTTTGATTTAGTATACTTTAGCTTCTTCATCTTCTTCACCCCTTTTCAGCAAAATTTTCATTTTTTTCACCCCTTTTCAGCACAAATTCCAGCTTTTTTGGCTGTATTCAGAAAAAAGACAACTCTTTTGAGCAGAAACTCTGCTGATTCATCTCTTTTCAGCGCAAGTTTCTGCTTCTTTGCCTCTTTTATGCAGAAATTCTGCTGATTCACCTCTTTTCTGCAAAATTTTCAGCCTTTTCACCTCTTATCAGCACAATTCTCAGCAGCTTCTGCTAATTTCAGCAGAATTGTCAGTCTGTCCACCTCTTCTCTGTGAGAATGTGTTTGGGTCAGTGAGATGAGTAGCTGCTTTGAGCCTGGTAGGGCCAGGTTCGAATCCTGCTCAGGGCAACATTTTGTTTTCACCACCATACAACTTTTTGCAGTACCTCTGATTGGTGAAAATGAGCAGAACCAGGTTGTTCTTTCATTTCATTTCTTTATTTATTTCACACATGGTTCAACAGTGTTTCTTTTTCTACATACAGAACCTTCTGCCTCTTTTCAGCAGAAATTCTGCTCATTTACCTCATCTCTTGTGTTGGAGTGCCCTCTTGTGGCGCCTTTTGGGTAGTGCCTTAGTAAACGTGAACACTGCAAAGAAGTGGTATCAGACTGGTTTGTAGTGGAGGAATTTGTTGCCAGTTTCTTTCATCTTTAATCCATATTCATGTTGTAATGTAGTAGTACCACAATATGGCAGAAACACTATGTTTTGGCACAAATACTTTGATTTAGTATACTTTAGCTTCTTCATCTTCTTCACCTCTTTTCTGCAAAATTTTCAGCCTTTTCACCTCTTATCAGCACAATTGTCCGCAGCTTCTGCTCATTTCAGCAGAATTGTCCATCTCTCCACCTCTTCTTTGTAAGAATGACTTTGGCTCAGGGAAATGAATAGCCACCTTTGAGCAGAAATTCTGCTGATTCATCTCTTTTCAGTGCAACTTATTGCTTCTTTACCTCTTTTCTGCAGAAATTCTGCTGATTCACCTCTTTTCTGCAAAATTTTCAGCCTTTTCACTTCTTCTCAGCACAATTCTCAGCAGCTTCTGCTCATTTAGCAAAATTGTCAGTTTCTCCATCTCTTGTTTTTGAGAGAAAGAGTTTGGTTCAGTGAGATGAGCAGCTGCCTTGAGACGAGAAGGGCCAGGTTCAAATCCCGGTCATGGCAAAACCTGTTTTCATTTTTCTCTTTTGTTCTGCCTCTTTTCTGCAGAAATTCTGCTGATTTACCTCTTTTCTGCAAAATTTTCAGCCTTTTCACCCCTTATCAGCACAATTCTCAGCAGCTTCTGCTCATTTTAGCAGAATTGTCGGTCTCTCCTCCTCTTTTTTGAGAGAATGAGTTTAGCTCAGTGAGATGAGTAGCTGCCTTGAGACCAGGAGGGCCAGGTTCAAATCCTGCTCAGGGCAACATGTTTTTTTTCACCACCATACAACTTTTTGCAACTTTTCATCTTTTTCAGCTTTTCAGCAGACAGCTTCAGCGTTAAGGCATCCACACAGCATTTTCGCAGGAAATGCAAATTTTTCTAGTTGTGTGGATGCTTTAAGCATCCACACTATTGAGTTCCTGTTTCTCTTTATTCTTTATACTTTATTATTATTATTCTAGTTGCCACTTTTTCACTTTTTTTGGCACTTAACTACTTCCACAATTTTCAGCCGATTTTCACCGTTCAAATTTTAAACTATTCTGCTATTTCTGCTAATGATCGCTATATCTTTTGGTGTTTATTACTGTTATACTTTTTAAAATATTCTACTTTTTTCCTTTAATTTGTCCCATTGAAATGAATGGGAAACTTCTGCAATTCTGCTAAATTTTGCTTGTTTTTGAAACTTAACTACTTTTTCCTACTTTCACGTAGAACAACCATTCAAACTTTAAAATGTTCTCAAATTATTGGGCTATTCAGGAATAAATCAGATTTTTCAAATCTTTTACCGTTTTATTTTTATGCCTCTTAAAGTTTTGAGTTGGAAAATTGTGATTTTTCACAAAATACATGCGTTGTTATGGTTGCTATGCACTTGGCTTCCAGTGTGCCACTGTAGGTTTCGCAGTCTTCTCTTCATGTCCGAACAACTTCTTGCTACTTGCTCAATTTTCACTCAACTTCCACAAATTATACATCAAAACGTAGGTATTTTTGCTGGCTTTCCGAAAATGTCACCATCATTGTTGTGAGACTTATAGAATTTTGGCAAATCTCCTCAGAGCAACACAAAGTCTGAAAACTCTCCATAGAAAGTCAATGGAGAGTTTGTTCAAAATCACCGCTTGATTTCTGTAATGAGAGGCATATTCGAATCGTCATATCTCCTTAACGAAGCGAAGTTAAAACATGAGGCTTGTCCCAGTATATCTTCAGACACTCCTGACGCTCACAATTCAAGAATTTTTTTCTCACCTATTACCGTTCTGAGATGAGTTACACTTGTTTGAGCGTAGGAAATTCGTCCTTCGCTCAGATTTCTTCAGATTTCAAACTCTGGAAATGAACCACTTTTTTCTCTCGTCATAACTTTTTGTTGGATTTCCACAGAGACCTGAAAATTTCCATGATTGTTCACCAAAGCCTGCTGTCTCTTACGGTGAAAGAATGATATCAATACTCCAAATAGATTTAGAGTTAGAAAGCGTTGTTTGAGGGCAAGTCAAGGCAGTTTTTGCTTTGCTCTACTCAGTTATGGTGCATTAGAAGTCAAATATCTTTAATAATTCATATTTTAATGATACATTGTCAACACTTTAAGATTCCCCCATCTCTTCTGAACAAAACGGTGTAAGAATGACCGTTCTAGCCCCTATAGTTAGGAAATTATGGTCATTTGTTTGAGGGGAGTCGTCATTATGAGAAATAGACTGCAAAAATCCTGTGTCTCTCTGTGCTGCATGCACCTGTTTTGGCGGGAAAAAGTGCACAGCCTCTCTGATTGGTGGATTTAAATTCAGCAGCTCCCAGGCTGCTTGACTGAGCTAGAAACTTACTTCTCTCTCCCTGTGTGTGTGTGTGTGTGTGTGTGTGTGTGTGTGTGTGTGTGTGTGTGTGACAGAGAGAGAGAAAGAGAGGGCGAGACAGAGTTTTTATGGGAGCATCTTATTGTATGATTTAAATTCAATATATTTAGACTGGTTGACTGAATTTGATCCTGTGTGTGTCTCTCTGTGCATGTGTGTTTCCATATGTTTCCATATTTCTGATTGTGTGACTGTTACACTTTTTTTGCTCAGTTTTTTTTTCATTTAACAAGTACATTTGAAGGACCCTTAGCATGTTCAGCATTTTTTCAGCTGTCCATTTTGCTTTTCCAGTTTTTCTGTTTAAGTTATTACTATTGTGCTGAATCATACTATTTCTGCTATTTTATAAGATTTGTGCTAAATATAGTATTTCTACCCAGTATAGTATTTCTGATTAATTATAGTTTTTCTACCAAATCATATTACAGTATTTTTGCTTTTTATACCATTTTTATAGGATTTTTATATTGCTTAATATAGTATTTCTGCTTTTTATAGGATTTGTGCTTAATATAGTATTTCTGCTTTTTATAGGATTTGTGCTTAATACAGTATTTCTGCTAAATGTAGTATTTATGCTTAATCACACTATTACTATATATTTCTGCCAGCTTCCCAGCCAGCCAATCATATCTGAGGTCTGCAGTTTCTTCTCTCGTCATATCTCAGCGACGGATGTACAAAGAGTAATGAAAATCGCAGTCAAAGTACACCAAAGTCCGCTGATTCACCCAGTACAAGAATTATGCTCCTAGTCCACCTAGTTTTGGAGTTACACGATGTTTTGTAACTCCAAAAAATGGCGCTCTTTACCTCACACCGCGATCTAATTCTGACTGCTCATCACCCTGTTTCCCAAGGGCTCACTGTCTTTCCCAGTGGCGCAGCTGGTAATGACACAGGTCTGCAACCCAAAAGTCGTGGGTTCAACTCCACCTTGGACAACATGTTTTTTGCCCTACAAATTAATACACTATCACAGACCACTAATTCATATTCATCATTTATTACAATTCTCAAAACTTTTTACCAGCTTTTCTAATATGGACCTCACATTCTTCTTAACACTCCATGGCACAAATACTCTTCCCTTTAGGCTCTGTGAATGTGTGTGTGTATCAATATTTCTCCCATTTTAAAGTATTACTCCTCCATAATTGGATTTCTCTTAAATCAAAGTACTTTTACTACATCTTAGTACTTCTGCTCAATCATAGTATTTCTGCTAAATCATGGTTTTTGTGCCCAGTCATCAGAATCATGTTTATTGGCCAAGTATATGTGCATACAAATACAAGGAATTTGGTTCCGGTAGATGGTGGCTCTCGAGCACAGCAATGTAAATCTCACACACACACACACACACACACACACACACACACACACACACACACACACACGTATCTATATATACATTGCACATGCATACACATACATACACAAAGCTGTGTAAACCAACTATAAATAACTAATCTAAACGTATATACATAAAATACAGAAATGAAATGAGGTGGAATGAATACTACAGAATGTACATAAGGTGCAGTTGCAGTCTGGCAGTGGGAGGAGTGTGACAGTTCAACTGTTTAGAAGGGAGATGGCGAGGGGAAAGAAACTGTTCCTGTGTCGGGTGGTCCTGGTCTGCAGGCTTCTGTACCGTCTGCCAGAGGGCAGCAGATCAAAAAGTCTGTGTCCAGGGTGTGAGGGGTCTGTGATGATTTTCCCTGCCCGTTTCCTGGTTCTTGAGAGGTACAGATCCTGGATGGAGGGCAGGGGGGCGCCGATGATCCTTTCTGCTGCCCGTACAGTCCGCTGCAGTCTGCACCTGTCCTGTTTAGTGGCTGCACCATACCAGACTGTGATGGAGGAGCACAGGACAGACTCAATGACTGCAGTGTAGAGCTGGATCAGCAGCTCCTGTGGAAGACTGTACTTCCCCAGTTGTCTCAGGAAGTACATCCTCTGCTGGGTCTTTTTGAGGATGGAGTTGATGTTGGTCTCCCACTTCAGGTCCTGGGAGATGGTGGTACCCAGCAACTTGAAGATCTCCACAGTCGACACAGGGCTGTCTGATATGATGAGGGGGGGCAGAGTTGAGGGATGTCTCCTGAAGTCCACTGTCATCTCTACAGTTTTAAGAGTGTTCAGCTCCAGATTGTGCTGACTGCACCAGAGTACCAGCCGCTCAACTCATCATAACATTTGTGTTATGTTATAGTATTACTACTAAGTGGAGAAATTTCTAAAATGTTACAGTATATGTGCTGATTACAGTATTTCTGCCAAATATAGTATTTCTGATTAATTATAGTTTTTCTACCAAATCATATTACAGTATTTTTGCTTTTTATAGGATTTTATAGGATATTTATATTGCTTAATATAGTATTTTTGCTTTTTATACGATTTGTGCTTAATACAGTATTTCTGCTAAATGTAGTATTTATGCTTAATCATACTATTTCTATATATTTTTGCCAGGTCCTCTGTGAGGACTGAGACATTCAAATGTACATATCAGGGCCTGCATGGCTTCCCAGCCAGCCAATCATATCTGAAGTCTGCCGTTTCTTCTCTCGTCATATCTCAGCGACGGATGTACAAAGAGCAATGAAAATCGCAGTCAAAGTACACCAAAGTCCGCTGATTCACCCAGTACAAGAATTATGCTTCTAGTCCACCTAGTTTTTGAGTTACATGACGTTTTATAACTCCAAAAAACGGCGCTCTTTGCCTCTCACCGCGATCTAATTCTGACTGCTCATCACCCTGTTCCCCAAGGGCTCACTGTCTTTCCCAGTGGCGCAGCTGGTAATGACACAGCTCTACAACACAAAGGTCGCAGGTTCAACTCCACCTCGGACAACACGTTTTTTGCCCTACAAATTAATACACTATCACAGACCACTAATTCATATTCATCATTTATTACAATTCTCAAAACTTTTTACCAGCTTTTCTAATATGGACCTCACATTCTTCTTAACACTCCATGGCACAAATACTCTTCCCTTTAGGCTCTGTGAATGTGTGTGTGTATCAATATTTCTCCCATTTTAAAGTATTACTCCTCCATAATTGGATTTCTCTTAAATCAAAGTACTTTTACTACATCTTAGTACTTCTGCTCAATCATAGTATTTCTGCTAAATCATAGTATTTTTGCCAAATCATGGTTTTTGTGCCAAATCATCAGAATCGTGTTTATTGGCCAAGTATATGTGCAGACAAATACAAGGAATTTGGTTCCGGTAGATGGTGGCTCTCGAGCACAGCAATGTAAATCTCACACACACACACACACACACACACACACACACACACACACCCACACACACACGTATCTATATATACATTACACATGCATACACATACATACACAAAGCTGTGTAAACCAACTATAAATAACTAATCTAAACGTATATACATAAAATACAGAAATGAAATGAGGTGGAATGAATACTACAGAATGTACATAAGGTGCAGTTGCAGTCTGGCAGTGGGAGCAGTGTGACAGTTCAACTGTTTAGAAGGGAGATGGTGAGGGGAAAGAAACTGTTCCTGTGTCGGGTGGTCCTGGTCTGCAGGCTTCTGTACCGTCTGCCAGAGGGCAGCAGATCAAAAAGTCTGTGTCCAGGGTGTGAGGGGTCTGTGATGATTTTCCCTGCCCGTTTCCTGAGAGGTACAGATCCTGGATGGAGGGCAGGGGGGCGCCGATGATCCTTTCTGCTGCCCGTACAGTCCGCTGCAGTCTGCACCTGTCCTGTTTAGTGGCTGCACCATACCAGACTGTGATGGAGGAGCACAGGACAGACTCAATGACTGCAGTGTAGAGCTGGATCAGCAGCTCCTGTGGAAGACTGTACTTCCCCAGTTGTCTCAGGAAGTACATCCTCTGCTGGGTCTTTTTGAGGATGGAGTTGATGTTGGTCTCCCACTTCAGGTCCTGGGAGATGGTGGTACCCAGCAACTTCAAGATCTCCACAGTCGACACAGGGCTGTCTGATATGATGAGGGGGGGCAGAGTTGAGGGATGTCTCCTGAAGTCCACTGTCATCGCTACAGTTTTAAGAGTGTTCAGCTCCAGATTGTGCTGACTGCACCAGAGTACCAGCCGCTCAACTCATCATAACATTTGTGTTATGTTATAGTATTACTACTAAGTGGAGAAATTTCTAAAATGTTACAGTATATGTGCTGATTACAGTTTCTGTATAATAGAATTTTGGCAAATCTCCTCACACCAACACAAAGTCTGAAAACTGCATAGAAAGTCAATGGAGAGCTTGTTCAAAATCTCCACTGGATTTCTCTAATGAGAGGCATTTTCAAATCGTCATATCTCAACGCAGCAAATTTAAGACATGAGGCTTGTGCCAATATATCTTCAGACACTCCTGATGCTCACAATTCAAGAATTTCTTTCTCACCTATTACCATTTGGCCATGAATTGGGTTTGTTTGAGGGTAGGAAATTCATCTCTCGCTCAGATTTCTTCAGATTTCAAACTCTGGAAATGAACCACTTTTTCTCTCGTCATATCTTTTTGATGGATTTCCACAGAGACCTGAAAATTTCCATGACTGTTCACCAAATCCTGCTGTCTCTTACGGTGAAAGAATGATATCGATACTCCAAATAGATTTAGAGTTAGAAAGCATTGTTTGAGGGCAAGTCAAGGCAGTTTTCGCTTTGCCTCTACTCAGTTATGGTGCATTAGAAGTCAAATATCTTCAATAATTCAGATTTTAATGATAAATTGTCAACACTTTAAGATCCCCCCATCTCTTCTGAACAAAACGGTGTAAGAATGACTGTTCTAGCCCCTACGGTTAGGAAATTATAGCCATTTGTTTGAGGGGAATCCTCACTATGAAAAATAGACAGCACAAATCCTGTCTCTGTGCTGCGTGTGTGTAAAAACAGGTGCACCTGTTTTGGCGGGAAAAAGTATACAGCCTCTCTGATTGGTGGATTCAAATTCAGCAGCTCCCAGGCTATTTGGCTGCTGCTGCTGCTAGTGTGTGTGTTTGTGTGTGTGTGTGTGTGTGACAGAGAGAGAGAGAAAGAGAGGGCGAGAGAGCGTTTTTATGGGAGCATCTTATTGTATGATTTAAATTCAATATATTTAGACTGGTTGACTGAATTTGATGCTGTGTCTCTCTGTGCTTGTGTGTTTCCATATGTGTCCATATTTTTGATTGTGTGACTGTTATACTTTTTTTTGCTGATTTTTTTTCATTCAACAATTACATTTGAGGGAGCCTTAGAATGTTCAGCATTTTTTCAGCTGTTCATTTTGCTTTTCCAATTTTTCTATTTCAGTTATTACTATTGTGCTAAGTCATAGCATTTCTGCTGTGTGTGTGTGTGTATGACAGAGAGAGAGAGAGAGAGAGAGAGAGAGAGAGAGAGAGCCTTTTTATGGGTGTATCTTATTGTGTGCCTACTGGTGGTGGTCAGAGGGCCCGGTGGCGCCAGTGTCCAGCAGCCTCGCCTCTGTCAGTGCGCCCCAGGGTGGCTGTGGCTACAACGTAGCTTGCCATCACCAGTGTGTGAATGGGTGAATGACTGGATATGTAAAGCGCTTTGGGGTCCTTAGGGACCATAAAAGCGCTATATAAATACAGGCCATTTACCATGTCCATATTTGTAATTGTGCAAGTTATTACTATTATGCTAAATTATAGTATTTCTGCTACTTTTCGGTATTTGTGCTAAATACAGTATTTCTGCTAAATCTTAGTATTATTGCTTAATCATATTATTTGAGCAAAATCATAGTATTTGAGCATATTCTTTCTATTTGTGTCATAGCATAGTATATTTGCTGAATTACAGCATTTCTGCTATGTTGTAGTATTTGTCCTAAATCACAGTATTTGTGCAATGTTTAGGTATTTTTGTTTAAATAAAGCATCTATGTAATCTTGTACCATGGTTGCTAAAATCCTGTATTTCTGAAAAGTTATCTTGTTTCTGCTAAGTTACAATATTTATTCTAATTTCTGCTGCTAAGTTCTGCTATGTTATTGTATTTCTGCCAAGTATTATGTTTTCTTTACGTTATTGCAGTTCTGCTATGTAATTACATTTTTGCTAAGTTCTTATGCTTCTGCAAAGTTATTACAATTTTTTGCAAAGGTTTTACAATTTCTGCAACTTTTCAGCTTTTTCAGCTAGTTTCAGCTGACAGCTTCAGCTTTACAGCATCCACACTGCATTTTCGCAGGAAATGCAAATTTTTCTAGTTATTATTATTATTCTAGTTGCTTCCGTACGTTTTTTGGACTTTAACTACTTTAACAATTTTCAGCCGATTTTCACCGTTCAAATTTTAAACTATTCAGCTTTTTCTGCTAACGACTGCTATGACTTTTGGTATTTTTAACTGTTATACTTTTTAAAATATTAAGCTTTTTTCCTTTAATTTGTCCCATTGAAATGAATGGGAAACTTCCACAATTCTGCTAAAACTTGCTTGATTTTGAAACTTAACTACTTTCTCATACTTTTGCCTAGAACAACCATTAAAATTTTAAAATGTTCACAAATTATTGGGCTATTCATGAATGATTCAGCTTTTTCATATCTGTTACCGTTTTAATCTTATCCCTCTTTAAGTTTTGAGTTTCATTTTTGTGATTTTTCACAAAATACATGCGTTGTTATGGTTGCTATGCACTTGGCTTCCAGTGTGCCACTGTAAGTTTCGCAGTCTTCTCTTCATGTCCGAACAACTTCTTGCTACTTGCTCAATTTTCACTTAACTTCCACAAATTATACATCAAAACGTAGGTATTTTTGCTGGCTTTCAGAAAATGTCACTATCATTGTTGTGGGATTTATAGAATTTTGGCAAATCTCCTCAGACCAACACAAAGTCTGAAAACTCTCCATAGAAAGTCAATGGAGAGTTTGTTCAAAATCACCGCTGGATTTCTCTAATGAGAGGCATTTTCGAATCGTCATATCTCCTTAACGAAGCGAAATTAAGACATGAGGCTTGTGCCAATATATCTTCAGACACTCCTGACGCTCACAATTCAAGAATTTCTTTCTCATCTATTACCATTTGGCCATGAATTGGGTTTGTTTGAGGGTAGGAAATTTGTCCCTCGCTCAGATTTCTTCAGATTTCAAACTCTGGAAATGAGGCACTTTTTTCTCTCGTCATATCTTTTTGATGGATTTCCACAGAGACCTGAAAATTTCCATGATTGTTCACCAAAGCCTGCTGTCTCTTACGGTGAAAGAATGATATCAATACTCCAAATAGATTTAGAGTTAGAAAGCGTTGTTTGAGGGCAAGCCAAGGCAGTTTTCGCTTTGCTCTACTCAGTTATGGTGCATTAGAAGTCAAATATCTTCAATAATTCATATTTTAATGATAAAGTGTCAACACTTTAAGATTCCCCCATCTCTTCTGAACAAAACGGTGTAAGAATGACCGTTCTAGCCCCTATGGTTAGGAAATTATGGTCATTTGTTTGAGGGGAGTCGTCATTATGAGAAATAGACTGCAAAAGTCCTGTGTCTCTCTGTGCTGCGTGCACCTGTTTTGGCGGGAAAAAGTGCACAGGCTCTCTGATTGGTGGATTCAAATTCAGCAGCTCCCAGGCTGCTTGACTGAGCTAGAAACTTACTTCTCTCTCCCTGTGTGTGTGTGTGTGTGTGTGTGTGTGTTTGTGTGTGTGTGTGTGTGTGTGTGTGTGTGTGTGTGTGTGTGTGTGACAGAGAGAGAGAGAGAGAGAGAGAGAGAGAAAGCCTTTTTATGGGATGATCTCATTGTAAGATTCAAATTCAATATATTTAGACTTGTTGACTGAATTGGATCTTGTGTGTGTGTGTGTGTGTGTGTGTGTGTGACAGAGAGAGAGAGGGAGAGAGAGAGAGCGAGAGAGAAAGCCTTTTTATGGGATGATCTCATTGTTAGATTCAAATTCAATATATTTAGACTGGTTGACTGAATTGGATCTTGTGTGTGTGTGTGTGTGTGTGTGTGTGTGTGTGTGTGTGTGTGTGTGTGTGACAGAGAGAGAGGGAGAGAGAGAGAGAGAGAGAAAGCCTTTTCATGGGATGATCTCATTGTTAGATTCAAATTCAATATATTTAGACTGGTTGACTGAATTGGATCTTGTGTGTGTGTGTGTGTGTGTGTGTGTGTGTGTGTGTGTGTGTGTGACAGAGAGAGAGAGAGAGAGAGAGAAAGCCTTTTTATGGGATGATCTCATTGTAAGATTCAAATTCAATATATTTAGACTGGTTGACTGAATTGGATCTTGTGTGTGTGTGTGTGTGTGTGTGTGTGTGTGTGTGTGTGTGTGTGTGTGACAGAGAGAGAGAGGGAGAGAGAGAGAGAGCGAGAGAGAAAGCCTTTTTATGGGATGATCTCATTGTTAGATTCAAATTCAATATATTTAGACTGGTTGACTGAATTGGATCTTGTGTGTGTGTGTGTGTGTGTGTGTGTGTGTGTGTGTGTGTGTGACAGAGAGAGAGGGAGAGAGAGAGAGAGAGAGAAAGCCTTTTCATGGGATGATCTCATTGTAACATTCAAATTCAATATATTTAGACTGGCTGACTGAATTGGATCTTGTGTGTGTGTGTGTTTGTGTGTGTGTGTGTGTGTGTGTGTGTGTGTGTGGTGTGTGTGTGTGTGTGTGACAGAGAGAGAGAGGGAGAGAGAGAGAGAGAGAGAGAGAAAGCCTTTTTATGGGATGATCTCATTGTAAGATTCAAATTCAATATATTTAGACTGGTTGACTGAATTGGATCGTGTGTGTGTGTGTGTGTGTGTGTGTGTGTGTGACAGAGAGAGAGAGAGAGAGAGAGAGAGAGAGAGAGAGAAAGCCTTTTTATGGGATGATCTCATTGTAAGATTTAAATTCAATATATTTAGACTGGTTGACTGAATTGGATCTTGTGTGTGTGTATAGTTAGACTGGTTGACTGAATTTGATCCTGTGTGTGTCTGTCTGTGCATGTGTGTTACCATATGTGTACATATATGTGGTTGTGTGACTGTTATACTTTTTTTTGCTGGTTTTTTTCTCATTTAACAATTACATTTGAGGGACCCTTAGCATGTTCAGCATTTTTTCAGCTGTCCATTTTGCTTTTCCAATTTTTCTATTTAGGTTATTACTATTGTGCTAAGTCATAGCATTTCTGCTGCTTTCCAGTATTTGTGCTAAATACAGCATTTCTGCTAAATCATACTATTTCTTCTATTTCATCAGATTTGTGCTAAATATAGTGTTTCTGCTACAGCATAGTATTTCTGCCAAATATAGTATTTTTGATTAATTAGGGTTTTTCTACCAAATCATAGTACAGTTTTACTGCTTTTTATAGGATTTTTAGAGGATATTTATATTGCTTAATATAGTATTTCTGCTTTTTATAGGATTTGTGCTTAATATAGTTTTTCTAAAAAATGTAGTATTTATGCTTAATCATACTATTTCTATATATTTCTGCCAGGTCCCCAGGCAGCTAATCCTCTGTGAGGACTGATACATACAAATACATATCAGGGCCTGCACGGCTTCCCAGCCAGCCAATCATATCTGAGGTCTGCCCTTTCTTCTCTCGTCATATCTCAGCGACAGATGTACAAAGACCAATGAAAATCGCAGTCAAAGTACACCAAAGTCCACTGATTCACCCAGTACAAGAATTATGCTTCTAGTCCACCTAGTTTTTGAGTTACACGACGTTTTGTAACTGCAAAAAACGGCGTTTTTCGCCTCTCACCGCAATCTGATTCTGACTGCTCATCACCCTGTTTTCCAGGCGCTCGCTCTCTTTCCCAGTGGCGCAGTTGGTAATGACACAGGTCTGCAACCCAAAGGTCGTGGGTTCAATTACACCTTGGGCAACATGTGTTTTTTCCCTACAAATTAATACACTATCACAGACCACTAATTCATATTCATCATTTATTACAATTCTGAAAAATTTTATGATTTTAGCAGCTTTTCTAATATGGATCTCAGATTCTTGTTAACACTCCATGGCACAAATACTGTTCTCTTTAAGCTCTGTGTGTGTGTGTGTGTGTGTGTGTGTGTGTGTGTGTGTGTGTGTGTGTGTGTGAGAGAGAGAGAGAGAGAGAGCGAGCGAGAGAGAGCCTTTTGATGGGAGCATCTTATTATATCACTTAAATTCAATATATTTAGACTGGTTGACTGAATTTGGTCCTGTGTGTGTCTCTCTGTGCATGTGTGTTTCCATATGTGCCCATATTTGTGATTGTGTGACTGTTATACTTTTTTTGCTGATTTCTTTTTTCAATTAACAATTAGATTTGAGGGACCCTTAGCATGTTCAGGATTTTTCCAGCTGTCCATTTTGCTTTTCCAATTTTTCTATAAGTTATTACTGTTGTGCTAAGTCATAGCATTTCTGCTGCTTTTCAGTATTTGTGCTAAATACAGCATTTCTGCTAAATCATACTATTTCTGCTATTTTATGAGATTTGTGCCAAATACAGCATTTCTGCTAAATCATACTATTTCTGCTATTTCATAAGATTTGTACTAAATATAGTGTTTCTGCCAAATATAGTATTTCTGCTTAATTATAGTATTTCTGCCCTTTTATAGTATTTGTGCTAAAACATAGTATTTCTACTAAATGTAGTATTTATGCTTAATCATACTATTTGTATATATTTCTGCCAGGTCCCCAGGCAGCTAATCCTCTGTGAGGACTGATACATATAAAATTTACATATCAGGGCCTGCACGGCTTCCCAGCCAGCCAATCATATCTGAGGTCTGCCCTTTCTTCTCTCGTCATATCTCAGCGACAGATGTACAAAGAGCAATGCAAATCACAGTCAACGTACACGAAAGTCCGCTGATTCACCCAGTACAAGAATTATGCTTCTAGTCCACCTAGTTTTTGAGTTACACGACGTTTTGTAACTGCAAAAAACAGCGTTTTTCGCCTCTCACCGTAATCTAATTCTGACTGCTCATCACCCTGTTTTCCAGGCGCTCGCTCTCTTTCCCAGTGGCGCAGTTGGTAATGACACAGGTCTGCAACCCAAAGGTCGTGGGTTCAATTACACCTTGGGCAACATGTTTTTTTCCCTACAAATTAATACACTATCACAGACCACTAATTCATATTCATCATTTATTACAATTCTGCAACCTTTTATGATTTTAGCAGCTTTTCTAATATGGACCTCAGATTCTTGTTAACACTCCATGGCACAAATACTGTTCCCTTTAGGCTCTGTGTATGTGTGTGTGTATCAATATTTCTCCCATTTTAAAGTATTACTCCTCCATAATTGTATTTCTGTTAAATCAAAGTACTTTTACTACATCTTAGTACTTCTGCTCAATCATAGTATTTCTGCTAAATCATAGTATTTTGCCAAATTATGGTTTTTGTGCCAAATCATAACTTTTGTGTTATGTTATAGTATTACTACTAAGTGGAGGAATTTCTGTCATGTTACAGTATATGTGCTGATTACAGTATTTCTGCTAAATCATAGTATTTCTACTATATTATATTTTTCTTTCTAAATATAGCATTTCTGCTATATAATTGTATTACTGCTATGTTATAATATTTGTGCTAAACCAGAGTATTTCTGCTGAAACATAGTATTTCTGCCAAATGATAGTATTTCTGTCAAATTACAGTATTTGTGCTAAAACATATTACTTTTTTTTAAATTTCAATATTAGTAGTAAATTACAGTGTCTCTAGTAAATCGCAGCATTTCTGCTATGTTGTACTGTTTTTCTAAATCATAGTATTTCTGTAATGTTTAAGAATGTTTGGCTAAATATATTCTTTCTGTTATCTAATACTATTTCTCCTAAATTCTTGTATTTTTGAGAAGTTATCGTGTTTCTGCTAAGTTACAATATTTCTGCAAAGTTCTGCTATGCTATTGTATTTCTGCCAAGTATTATGTTTCCTCTAAGATATTACAGTTCTGCTAAGTTACTACATTTTAGCAAAGTTCCTTTGCTTCTGCAAAGTTTTTACAAATTCTGCAACTTTTCAGCTTTTTCTGCTAGTTTCAGCAGACAGCTTCAGCATTACAGCATCCACACTGCATTTTCGCAGGAAATGCAAATTTTTCTAGTTGTGTGGATGCCCTAAAAGGGCTTCCACACTATTGTTTTCCTGTTTCTCTTTATTCTTTATTATTATTCTTCAAGTTGCTTCCGTACGTTTTTTGCCGCTTAACTACTGCCTCAGTTTTCAGCCGATTTTCTCAGTTCAAACTTTAAAAAATTCTGCTCTTTCTGCTAATGTTTGCTATGACTTTTGGTGCTCATAACTTCTATACTTTTTGAGATATTGAATTTTTTTTGCAATATTTTTTGCCCATTTTTGCACATTATCAGTGGCCTCACTAGTTTTCCTTGCCCGGTTGAGCCGTGTTTTAGCTCAGTGAGATAAGCAGCCGTTCTCAGACTGGGAGACCCGGGTTCAAATCCCGCTTATGGCAACATTTCTTTCAGTTAACAGTTAAACTTTTTTAACTCTTTTCAACACAAATTTCAGCTTTTCCACCCCTTTTCATCAAAATTTTCAGTATTTTCACCACTTTTCAGCACAAATCTCAGCTTTTTCAGCTGTTTTCAGCAAAAAAAACTCTTTTCAGCAGAATTCTGAAAAGAGTTCTGCAGAACTCTTTTCAGCAGAAATTCTGCTGATTGAACTCTTTTCAGCAGAATTTGCACCTCTTTTCAGCCCAAATTCTGCTTATTCACCTCTTCTGCAAAATTTTCAGCCTTTTCACCTCTTATTAGCACAAGTCTCAGCTGTTTTCAGGAAAAACTGTTTTGAGCAGAAATTCTGCTGATTCATCTCTTTTCAGCGCAACTTTCTGCTTCTTTGCCTCTTTTCAGCAGAAATTCTGCTGATTCACCTCTTTTCTGCAAAATTTTCAGCCTTTTCTTCTCTTATCAGCACAATTCTCAGCAGCTTCTGCTCATTTCAGCAGAGTTGTCCGTCTCTCCACCTCTTCTTGGTCAGAGTGAGTTTAGCTCAGTGAGATGAGTAGCTTCCTTGAGACCAGGAGGGCCAGGTTCGAATCCTGCTCAGGGCAGTTTTTGTTTTTTTTCACCACCATACAACTTTTTGCAACTTTTCATCTTTTTCAGTTTTTGAGCAGACAGCTTCAGCAATAAGGCATCCACACAGCATTTTCGCAGGAAATGCAAATTTTTCTAGTTATTCTTCAAGTTGCTCCCGTTTTTTTGTTTTTTCGTCCGTTAACTACTTTCACAATTTTTGGCCGATTTTCACCATTCAAATTTTAAACTATTCTGCTTTTTCTGCTAATTCCTGCTATGACTTTTGGTATTTTCTGCTCTTATACTTTTTAAAATATTAAGCTTTTTTCCTTTAATTTGTCCCATTGAAATGAATGGGAAACTTCCGCAATTCTGCTAAAACTTGCTTGTTTTTGAAACTTAACTACTTTTTCCTACTTTCACGTAGAACAACCATTCAAAATTTAAAATGTTCACAAATTATTGGGCTATTCATGAATGATTCAGCTTTTTCATATCTGTTACCGTTTTCATCTTATCCCTCTTTAAGTTTTGAGTTTCATCTTTGTGATTTTTCACAAAATACATGCGTTGTTATGGTTGCTATGCAGTTGGTTCTAAGTGAGCCACTGTACCTTTGGCAATTTTCTCTTCATGTCCGAACAACTTCTTGCTACTCGCTCAATTTTCACTCAACCCACACAAATTATACATCAAAACGTAGGTATTTTTGCTGGCTTTCAGAAAATGTCACCATCATTGTTGTGAGATTTATAGAATTTTGGCAAATCTCCTCAGACCAACACAAAGTCACAAAACTCTCCATAGAAAGTCAATGGAGAGCTTGTTCAAAATCACCGCTTGATTTCTGTAATGAGAGGCATATTCGAATCGTCATATCTCCTTAACGAAGCGAAGTTAAAACATGAGGCTTGTCCCAGTATATCTTCAGACACTCCTGACGCTCACAATTCAAGAATTTTTTTCTCATCTATTACCATTTGGCCATGAATTGGGTTTGTTTGAGGGTAGGAAATTTGTCCCTCGCTCAGATTTCTTCAGATTTCAAACTCTGGAAATGAGGCACTTTTTTCTCTCGTCATATCTTTTTGATGGATTTCCACAGAGACCTGAAAATTTCCATGATTGTTCACCAAAGCCTGCTGTCTCTTACGGTGAAAGAATGATATCAATACTCCAAATAGATTTAGAGTTAGAAAGCGTTGTTTGAGGGCAAGCCAAGGCAGTTTTCGCTTGCCTCTACTCAGTTATGGTGCATTAGAAGTCAAATATCTTCAATAATTCATATTTTAATGATAAAGTGTCAACACTTTAAGATTCCCCCATCTCTTCTGAACAAAACGGTGTAAGAATGACTGTTCTAGCCCCTACGGTTAGGAAATTATGGCCATTTGTTTGAGAGGAATCCTCAGTATGAGAAATTCACTGCAGAAATCCTGTCTCTGTGCTCTGTGTGTGTAAAAACGGCTGCACCTGTTTTGGCGGGAAAAAGTACACAGCCTCTCTGATTGGTGGATTCAAATTCAGCAGCTCCCAGGCTGCTTGACTGAGCTAGAAACTTGATTTTCTCTCCCTGTGTGTGTGTGTGTGTGTGTGTGTGTGTGTGTGTGTGTGTGTGTGTGTGTGTGACAGAGAGAGAGAGAAAGGGAGGGCGAGAGAGAGTTTTTATTATATGATTTAAATTCAATATATTTAGACTGGTTGACTGAATTTGATCCTGTGTGTGTCTCTCTGTGCATGTGTGTTTCCATATGTGTCCATATTTGTGATTGTGTCACTGTTATACTTTTTTTTTCATTTAACAATTACATTTGAGGGACCCTTAGCATGTTCAGGATTCTTTCAGCTGTCCATTTTGCTTTTCCAATTTTTCTATTTAAGTTATTACTATTGTGTTGAGTCATAGCATTCCTGCTGCTTTTCAGTATTTGTGCTAAATACAGCATTTCTGCAAAATCATACTATGTCTGCTATTTTATGAGATTTGTGCTAAATACAGCATTTCTGCTAAATCATACTCTTTCTGCTATTTCATAAGATTTGTGCTAAATATAGTGTTTCTGCTATTTCTGCCAAATTTAGTATTTTTGATTAATTAGGGTTTTTCTACCAAATCATAGTACAGTTTTACTGCTTTTTAGAGGATTTTTAGAGGATATTTATATTGCTTAATTATAGTATTTCTGCTTTTTATAGGATTTGTGCTTAATATAGTTTTTCTACTAAATGTAGTATTTATGCTTAATCACACTATTTCTATATATTTCTGCCAGGTCCCAGGCAGCTAATCCTCTGTGAGGACTGATACATACAAATACATATCAGGGCCTGCACGGCTTCCCAGCCAGCCAATCATATCTGGGGTCTGCCCTTTCTTCTCTCGTCATATCTCAGCGACAGATGTACAAAGAGCAATGCAAATCACAGTCAAAGTACACGAACATACGCTGATTCACCCAGTACAAGAATTATGCTTCTAGTCCACCTAGTTTTGAGTTACACGACGTTTTGTAACTGCAAAAAACGGCGTTTTTCGCCTCTCACCGCAATCTGATTCTGATTGCTCATCACCCTGTTTTCCAGGCGCGCGCTCTCTTTCCCAGTGGCGCAGTTGGTAATGACACAGGTCTGCAACCCAAAGGTCGTGGGTTCAATTACACTTTGGGCAACATGTGTTTTTTCCCTACAAATTAATACACTATCACAGACCACTAATTCATATTCATCATTTATTACAATTCTGCAACCTTTTATGATTTTAGCAGCTTTGTAATATGGACCTCAGATTCTTGTTAACACTCCATGGCACAAATACTATTCCGTTTAGGCTCTCTGTGTGTGTGTGTGTGTGTGTGTGTGTGTGTGTGTGTGTGTGTGAGAGAGAGAGAGAGAGCGAGAGAGAGCCCTTTGATGGGAGCATCTTATTATATCACTTAAATTCAATATATTTAGACTGGTTGACTGAATTTGGTCCTGTGTGTGTCTCTCTGTGCATGTGTGTTTCCATATGTGCCCATATTTGTGATTGTGTGACTGTTATACTTTTTTTGCTGATTTTTTTTTCAATTAACAATTAGATTTGAGGGACCCGTAGCATGTTCAGGATTTTTCCAGCTGTCCATTTTGCTTTTCCAATTTTTCTATAAGTTATTACTGTTGTGCTAAGTCATAGCATTTCTGCTGCTTTTTAGTATTTGTGCTAAATACAGCATTTCTGCTAAATCATACTATTTCTGCTATTTTATGAGATTTGTGCCAAATACAGCATTTCTGCTAAATCATACTATTTCTGCTATTTCATAAGATTTGTACTAAATATAGTGTTTCTGCCAAATATAGTATTTCTGCTTAATTATAGTATTTCTGCCATTTTATAGTATTTGTGCTAAAACATAGTATTTCTACTAAATGTAGTATTTATGCTTAATCATACTATTTGTATATATTTCTGCCAGGTCCCCAGGCAGCTAATCCTCTGTGAGGACTGATACATATAAAATTTACATATCAGGGCCTGCACGGCTTCCCAGCCAGCCAATCATATCTGAGGTCTGCCCTTTCTTCTCTCGTCATATCTCAGCGACAGATGTACAAAGAGCAATGCAAATCACAGTCAAAGTACACGAAAGTACGCTGATTCACCCAGTACAAGAATTATGCTTCTAGTCCACCTAGTTTTTGAGTTACACGACGTTTTGTAACTCCAAAAACCTGTGTTTTTCGCCTCTCACCGCAATCTAATTCTGACTGCTCATCACCCTGTTTTCCAGGCGCTCGCTCTCTTCCCAGTGGCGCAGTTGGTAATGACACAGGTCTGCAACCCAAAGGTCGTGGGTTCAATTACACCTTGGGCAACATGTTTTTTTTCCCTACAAATTAATACACTATCACAGACCAGTAATTGATATTCATCATTTATTACAATTCTGCAAACTTTTATGATTTAGCAGCTTTTCTAATATGGACCTCAGATTCTTGTTAACACTCCATGGCACAAATACTCTTCCCTTTAGGCTCTGTGTATGTGTGTGTGTATCAATATTTCTCCCATTTTAAAGTATTACTCCTCCATAATTGTATTTCTGTTAAATCAAAGTACTTTTACTACATCTTAGTACTTCTGCTCAATCATAGTATTTCTGCTAAATCATAGTATTTGCCAAATTATGGTTTTGTGCCAAATCATAACATTTGTTTTATGTTACAGTATTACTACTAAGTGGAGGAATTTCTGTCATGTTACAGTATATGTGCTGATTACAGTATTTCTGCTAAATCATAGTATTTCTACTATATTATATTTTTCTTTCTAAATATAGCATTTCTGCTATATAATTGTATTATTGCTATGTTATAATATTTGTGCTAAACCAGAGTATTTCTGCTGAAACATAGTATTTCTGCCGAATGATAGTATTTCTGTCAAATTACAGTATTTTTGCTAAAACATAGTATTTTTAAAAAAAATTTCAATATTAATAGTAAATTACAGTGTCTCTGGTAAATCGCAGCATTTCTGCTATGTTGTACTGTTTTTCTAAATCATAGTATTTCTGTAATGTTTAAGAATGTTTGGCTAAATATATTCTTTCTGTTATCTTATACTATTTCTCCTAAATTCTTGTATTTTGAGAAGTTATCGTGTTTCTGGTAAGTTACAATATTTCTGCTAAGTTCTGCTATGCTATTGTATTTCTGCCAAGTATTATGTTCCTCTAAGATATTGCAGTTCTGCTAAGTCACTACATTTTAGCAACGTTCCTTTGCTTCTGCAAAGATTTTACAATTTCTGCAACTTTTCAGCTTTTTCAGCTAGTTTCAGCAGAAAGCTTCAACTTTAAAGCATCCACACTGCATTTTCGCAGGAAATGCAAATTTTTCTAGTTGTGTGGATGCTTTAAGGCATCCACACTATTGTTTTCCTGTTTCTCTTTATTCTTTATTGTGTGGATGCTTTAAGGCATCCACACTATTGTTTTCCTGTTTCTCTTATTGTGTGGATGCTTTAAGCATCCACACTATTGAGTTCCTGTTTCTCTTTATTGTGTGGATGCTTAGCATCCACACTATTGAGTTCCTGTTTCTCTTTATTCTTATTATTATTGTGTGGATGC
>NW_020327348.1:0-17181 GCF_001858045.2 Oreochromis niloticus | reverse complement strand
ATTTGCTTTAATTTCTAGTATCAGCTGATGTTTGCTGCAGCCACAGCTGTAAAAACGGCTGTTCCAAACCAAGATATCCTTACTGAATCATCAGAGCTGAACGTGATGGAGAAACAGGTTTACCCTTAGGTGACATGAATGAGTTGAAGGGAAGTTATGAACTGTTTCTAGACAAAACCAAGCTCATTTTTTTGTGTTTAGCTGACAGCTGTAACTGTGCAGGGGCGGATCTAGCAAAGCTTTTGCCAGGGGCCAGGTAGGGCATTAACAGAGAAAGGTGGACACAAAGATATATTTCTTTCTTACTCTCATACAGGGAGTGCAGAATTATTAGGCAAGTTGTATTTTTGAGGAATTTTATTATTGAACAACAACCATGTTCTCAATGAACCCAAAAAACTCATTAATATCAAAGCTGAATGTTTTTGGAAGTAGTTTTAGTTTTAGCTATTTTAGGGGATATCTGTGTTGCAGGTGACTATTACTGTGCATAATTATTAGGCAACTTAACAAAAACAAATATATACCATTTCAATTATTTATTTTTACCAGTGAAACCAATATAACATCTCCACATTCACAAATATACATTTCTGACATTCAAAAACAAAAAAACAAATCAGCGACCAATATAGCCACCTTTCTTTGCAAGGACACTCAAAAGCCTGCCATCATGGATTCTGTCAGTGTTTTGATCTGTTCACCATCAACATTGCATGCAGCAGCAACCACAGCCTCCCAGACACTGTTCAGAGAGGTGTACTGTTTTCCCTCCTTGTAAATCTCACATTTGATGATGGACCACAGGTTCTCAATGGGGTTCAGATCAGGTGAACAAGGAGGCCATGTCATTAGTTTTCTTCTTTTATACCCTTTCTTGCAGCCACGCTGTGAGTACTTGGACGCGTGTGATGGAGCATTGTCCTGCATGAAAATCATGTTTTTCTTGAAGGATGCAGACTTCTTCCTGTACCACTGCTTGAAGAAGGTGTCTTCCAGAAACTGGCAGTAGGACTGGGAGTTGAGCTTGACTCCATCCTCAACCCGAAAAGGCCCACAAGCTCATCTTTGATGATACCAGCCCAAACCAGTACTCCACCTCCACC
Organism: Oreochromis niloticus; assembly: GCF_001858045.2. Classification (NCBI taxonomy): domain Eukaryota; kingdom Metazoa; phylum Chordata; class Actinopteri; order Cichliformes; family Cichlidae; genus Oreochromis; species Oreochromis niloticus. The sequence continues at coordinate 16,075 of NW_020327348.1, read as the reverse complement.
TTGCTGGCGTCTGAGTGGGACTGGAGCTCTCTGCCCTTTACCAATCCACCACGGGCCCATCCATCTGGCCCATCAAGACTCACTCTCATTTCATCAGTCCATAAACCTTAGAAAAATCAGTCTTGAGAATATTTCTTGGCCCAGTCTTGACGTTTCAGCTTGTGTGTCTTGTTCAGTGGTGGTCGTCTTTCAGCCTTTCTTACCTTGGCCATGTCTCTGAGTATTGCACACCTTGTGCTTTTGGGCACTCCAGTGATGTTGCAGCTCTGAAATATGGCCAAACTGGTGGCAAGTGGCATCTTGGCAGCTGCACGCTTGACTTTTCTCAGTTCATGGGCAGTTATTTTGCGCCTTGGTTTTTCCACACGCTTCTTGCGACCCTGTTGACTATTTTGAATGAAACGCTTGATTGTTCGATGATCACGCTTCAGAAGCTTTGCAATTTTAAGACTGCTGCATCCTCTGCAAGATATCTCACTATTTTGACTTTTCTGAGCCTGTCAAGTCCTTCTTTTGACCCATTTTGCCAAAGGAAAGGAAGTTGCCTAATAATTATGCACACCTGATATAGGGTGTTGATGTCATTAGACCACACCCCTTCTCATTACAGAGATGCACATCACCTAATATGCTTAATTGGTAGTAGGCTTTCGAGCCTATACAGCTTGGAGTAAGACAACATGCATGAAGAGGATGATGTGGACAAAATACTCATTTGCCTAATAATTCTGCACTCCCTGTAAACACCAAGCTCCTTTTTTTGTGTAGCTGACAGCTGGTAACTGTGCAGGGGCGGATCTAGCAAGCTTTTGCCAGGGGCCAGGTAGGGCATTAACAGAGAAGGTGGACACAAAGATATACTTTTCTTTCTTTCTCATATAAAATATTTAGCTTTTATTAAATAGTTATCTGAATCTTACAACCAAAGTTTTGTATATAATACACAAGATTGGCTGTAGACCATTGTTCATCATTCAGAACACTGTGTAAAAATAACAAAAAACAAAAAGTGAATGCGAAAGTGCATAATATTTATATTTATGTGTTTGATGTTGTGGTCGGGGCGTGGTCTGCAGTGCCGCTGCAGGAGGTGGACCCACGGGTGTAAAGTCTGTTCCTTGGCTGTTTTTTGGGTGTGTGTTGGGCTATGAGTTGAAAAGCTACAGCGCTGTTGTGTGGGTACACCAACCATGTGTGAAAAGTGGTCCATAACGTAATGCTTCAAAGCGTGTTCATGCAAACATTGTGGTCTGCCGTGGTACAATGGGACTTCTGCTCATGAACCTGTTGCACAGCGTCTGCAAATCGGGCTGTACAAAGTCACTTCATCTTTACACAAAACTGTAAGCTGTATCTGTGAAGCGTGAGCGGTGTTTGTTTTTACATAGTTCATGGTGGAGAATGGCTGCTCTTCTGAGTTTTGCTCTCTGTAGCCGTATGAATGGCAAACTACAGTGATTAGCAGCGGCATAGGCACACATAAAATTTCTTCTGAAATTTTCGCTTTCTAGTTATTATTTTTATTTTCCTTTTTCCGCCTGAAATTTTGCAGTGTATCTCGACCCGCAGTTTTTGGACAAGCTTCATATGTTACCTCATTTTGTGCGGCTGGATCTGGAATGGTGTGCTATGACTTTGGTGTTTATGAATATTATAGTTTTTAAATATTAATATTTTAGTGAAAATTTTCCCGCGCTCCTCTGCCAAACAGTTTTGACAATAGGGTACATATGTTACATCATTTTGTGCGGCTGGCGCTGGCTAGTATGGTGTGACTTTTGGTGTTTATACTTTATAGTTTTTGAAATATTTAGATTTTAGTGCAAATTTAGGCCAATTTCTAGGCTCCTGAGAAGATTCTGCTTTGGCACCATAGAACAGACTTCATTTGTGGTGTCTTGGCTCTCTCTAGTGGTATACCGGGAGTAGTACAGCCGAAAGATTTATCCTTGTGTTGAAAACTCCATATCCAAAATTCATAGCACGCCTCTACAGAGTGAACAATGGCGGCCACCACTTCGTTTTATATGTCTTTTATTGTGTTTCTAGGTCACAAATAAACTTTAAGATATTTTCAGGCGAGAATGTAGGTTGTAAACTTCAAATATCTGCTTTTTATCAAGACATCCCATATTTAGCGACAGTGCTCTGACGACGTCGGTCCTGCCTGACAGCTAGCGGCTACCTAGCTAGCTGCCGCACTTGGCTGCAAATGGATAGCGAGGGGACTCTCTCTGTCGTTTCACCTCCCCGGTCTCTCGCAAATGCTCGCACAGAATCGGAGTTACAGCTGGATGTGGAAAAATAACTGAGTTGTTTGGTGGTGCTATAACGCGGAGCTACAACAGTGGGCAGCTATCCACCGGTGTATGACAGAAAGGACATGCGCGACCGCCGATCGACCGGTGTTTGCTAACGCGGAGGTCAATCGTGGATCAGGGAAAGCGAAGGCAGGAGCGTGAGGTGAACTGAATTTCAGGTAAGAAGTTATGACCTGCACTCTATTTGGGTCAGATATAAACCGAGTTTAGGTGTAGTTTATTTAGCAGCAGTTCTCTTATGTGTTGCTGATAGCCGGCTAGCTAGCTAGCGCCGCTAGCATAGTTAGCTAGCACCGCTAGCGACCCTTCGTGAAAAGCACCCAGGCTTGGCTTATATTGAGGCGGGTGAAACTCGTGTCAGCACCCGGTCGCTCGCCGACAGTATGTGTTTTAGCTGGACTTATTTTTCGTTTATATGGACCGATGATTTATTTATTTATTCATTTTAGTAACGGTATAAACAGTGAAAGGTGGTGGATTGGCCAGATGTAAACTTCAAATATCTGCTCGTGTTACCAAGACATCCATATTAGCTCTGATGTTTTCGGTGCCTGCAAAGAGCTAGACAGGTAGCTAGCTAACCCGAGCTGGCTGTCTTTTGACTCAGGGTCATAGCTGGACTTATTTTTCGTTTTTATGAGCCGATGAGGGTTTTTTTTTAGTAACGGTACAACAGTGAAAGGCGGTGGATTGTCCAGATGCTGGTCGATGTGGAAAAAATAACTGAGTTGTTTGGTAGTCGCTGACGCGGAGCTACAACCGAGGGCAGCTATCCACCGGTGTGTGTCAGAAAGAACATGCGGGGAACGAGGCGGCGAGGCGACCGCCGATCGACCGGTGGTAGATCGTGGATCAGGGAAACCGAAGGCAGGAGAAGCAGGCGGCTGCCGGTCGAGCGTGAGGTGAACTGAATTTCAGGTAAGAAGTTATGACCTGCACTCTATTTGGGTCAGATATAAACCGAGTTTATTTTCGTTGTGCTGACTTTTTACAATCAGTTATAATAACTCGTACTGCGTGGTAGCTAGCACGATGGAGTTTCTATACAGCGTGTGCGCGCTAAGTTACTGATGTTGAACTTTATGACAGCCTCCCCTGTCATTCTCTCGCCTGTTCAAACTTCAGTCATGAAACTGATCAATGATCGGCTTTTCTCTCTTGTTTGTTTATCGCGCTAAACAACAGCAGCACGTTTAAGCTTGATCAGCTGTTGTTAGAATTCATTTGATTTTAATTCTAGTATCAGCTATGTTGCTGGAGCCACAGCTGTAGAACGGCTGGTCGAAACCAGGAGATGACTTACTGAATCATCAGAGCTGAACTGGTGATGGAGAAACAGGTTTACCTTTTTTTAGGTGACATGAATGAGTTGAAGGGAAGTTATGAACTGTTTCTGAGAGAAATAAACACCAAGCTCCTTTTTTTTATTTAGCTGACAGCTGGTAACTGTGCAGGGGCGGATCTAGCAAAGCTTTTGCCAGGGGGCCAGGTAGGGCATTAACAGAGAAAGGTGGACACAAAGATATACTTTTCTTTCTTACTCTCATACAGGAGTGCAGAATTATTAGGCAAGTTGTATTTTTGAGGAATAATTTTATTATTGAACAACAACCATGTTCTCAATGAACCCAAAAAACACATTAATATCAAAGCTGAATGTTTTCGGAAGTAGTTTTTAGTTTGTGTTAGTTTTAGCTATTTAGGGGATATCTGTGTGCAGGTGACTATTACTGTGCATAATTATTAGGCAACTTAACAAAAACAAATATATATACCCATTTCAAATTATTTATTTTACCAGTGAAACCATATAACATCTCCACATCACAAATAACATTTCTGACATTCAAAAACAAACAAAAACAAATCAGCGACCAATATAGCCACCTTTCTTTGCAAGGACGCTCAAGCCTGCCATCCATGATTCTGTCAGTGTTTTGATCTGTTCACCATCAACATTGCATGCAGCAGCAACCACAGCCTCCCAGACACTGTTCAGAGAGGTGTACTGTTTTCCCTCCTTGTAATCTCACATTTGATGATGGACCACAGTTCTCATGGGGTTCAGATCAGTGAACAGGAGGCCATGTCATTAGTTTTTCCTTCTTTTATACCCTTTCTTGTCAGCCACGCTGTGGAGTACTTGGACGCGTGTGATGGAGCATTGTCCTGCATAAAATCATGTTTTTCTTGAAGGATGCAGACTTCTTCTGTACCACTGCTTGAAGAAGGTGTCTTCCGAAACTGGCAGTAGGACTGGGAGTTGAGCTTGACTCCATCCTCACCCGAAAAGGCCCCACAAGCTCATCTTTGATGATACCAGCCCAAACCAGTACTCCACCTCCACCTTGCTGGCGTCTGAGTGGGACTGGAGCTCTCTGCCCTTTACCAATCCAGCCACGGGCCCATCCATCTGGCCCATCAAGACTCACTCTCATTTCATCAGTCCATAAAACCTTAGAAAAATCAGTCTTGAGATATTCTTGGCCCAGTCTTGACGTTTCAGCTTGTGTGTCTTGTTCAGTGTGGTCGTCTTTCAGCCTTTCTTACCTTGGCCGTGTCTCTGAGTATTGCACACCTTGTGCTTTTGGGCACTCCAGTGATGTTGCAGCTCTGAAATATGGCCAAACTGGTGCAAGTGGCATCTTGGCAGCTGCACGCTTGACTTTTCTCAGTTCAGGGCAGTTATTTTGCGCCTTGGTTTTTCCACACGCTTCTTGCGACCCTGTTGACTATTTTGAATGAAACGCTTGATGTTCGATGATCACGCTTCAGAAGCTTTGCAATTTTAAGACTGCTGCATCCCTCTGCAAGATATCTCACTATTTTGACTTTTCTGAGCCTGTCAAGTCCTTCTTTTGACCCATTTTGCCAAAGGAAAGGAAGTTGCCTAATAATTATGCACACCTGATATAGGGTGTTGATGTCATTAGACCACACCCCTTCTCATTACAGAGATGCACATCACCTAATATGCTTAATTGGTAGTAGGCTTTCGAGCCTATACAGCTTGGAGTAAGACAACATGCATGAAGAGGATGATGTGGACAAAATACTGATTTGCCTAATAATTCTGCACTCCCTGTAACACCAAGCTCCTTTTTTTGTGTAGCTGACAGCTGGTAACTGTGCAGGGCGGATCTAGCAAAGCTTTTGCCAGGGGGCCAGGTAGGGCATTAACAGAGAAAGGTGGACATAAAGATATACTTTTCTTTCTTACTTCATATAAAATATTTAGCTTTTATTAAATAGTTATCTGAATCTCACAACCAAAGTTTGTATAATAATACACAAGATTGGCTGTAGACATTGTTCATAATTCAGAACACTGTGTAGAAATAACAAAAAACAAAAAGTGAATGCATGTGTGAAAAGTGGTCTATAATGTAATGCTTCAAAGCGTGTTCATGCAAACATTGTCGGGTCTGCCGTGGTACAATGGGACTTCTCATGAACCTGTGTGCACAGCGTCTGCAAATCGCGCTGTACGAAGTAACTTCATCTTTACACAAAACTGTAAGCTGTCATCTGTGAAGCGTGAGCGGTGTTTGTTTTTACCATAGTTCATGGTGGAGAATGGCTGCTCTTCTGAGTTTTTCTGTCTGTAGCCGTATGAATGGCAACTACAGTGATTAGCAGCGGCATAGGCACACATAAAATTTCTTCTGAAATTTCGCTTTCTAGTTATTATTATTATTCTTCAGTTTCCGCCTGAAATTTTGCAGCGAAACTCGCCCCGCAGTTTTGAGACAAGCTTCATATATGTTACCTCATTTTGTGCGGCTGGATCAGGAATGGTGTGCTATGACTTTGGTGTTTATAACTATTATAGTTTTTTAAATATTAATATTTTAGTGAAAATTTCCCGCGCTTCACTGCCAAACAGTTTTGAAAATAGGGTTACATATGTTAGATCATTTTGTGCGGCTGGAGCTGGACTAGTATGGTATACACTTTTGGTGTTTATGACTTTTATAGTTTTTGAAATATTTAGATTTAGTGCAAATTTAGGCCAATTTCCATAGAAACAGACTTTATTTGTGGTGGGTTGGCTCTCTCTAGTGGCATACGGGAGTAGTACGGCTGAAAATCTGTATGCTTGTTACAAAACTCCATATCCCATAATTCATAGCACCCCTCTGCCGAGTTAAACAATGGCGGACACCACTTCGTTTTATATGTTTTTATTCGTGTTTCTAGGTCACAAAATACACTTTTAAGATATTTTCAGGCGAGAATGTAGGTGTGTAAACTTCAAATATCTGCTCGTTTTATCAAGACATCCATATTAGCGACAATTCTCTTAAGTGTTGCTGATAGCCGGCTAGCTAGCTAGCGCCGCTAGCTTAGCTAGCTAGCGCCCCTTCGTGAAAAACCACCCAGGCTTGGCTGATAGTGAGGTGGCTAAATTTGTTTAATGCCCGATCGCTCGGCAGGGTCTGTGTCTTAGCTGGACTTATTTTTCGTTTATATGGCCGATGATGCTGGTCGATGTGGAAAAATAACTGAGTTGTTTGGTGGTGGAGCTACAACAGAGGGCAGCTATCACCGGTGTGTGACAGAAAGGACATGCCGCGACGGACATACAGGCGGTGAGGCTACCGCCGATCGTCCGGTGTTTGCTAACGCGGAGGTCAATCGTGGATCAGGGAAAGCGAAGGCAGGAGCGTGAGGTGAACTGAATTTCAGGTAAGAAGTTATGACCTGCACTCTATTTGGGTCAGATTAACCGAGTTTAGGTGTAGTTTATTTAGCAACAGTTCTCTTACGTGTTGCTGATAGCCGGCTGGCTAGCTAGCTAGCGCCGCTAGCGACCTTCGTGAAAAACCACCCAGGCTTGGCTGATAGTGAGGTGGCTAAAATTTGTTTAATCGCCCGATCGCTCGGCAAGGGTCTGTGTCTTAGCTGGACTTATTTTTCGTTTATATGGGCGATGATGCTGGTCGATGTGGAAAAAATAACTGAGTTGTTGGTGGTGGAGCTACAACAGAGGGCAGCTATCCACCGGTGTGTGACAGAAAGGACATGCCGCCAACGAGACACATGAGGCCGGGCAGGCGATTGCTAACGCGGTGGTCAATCATGGATCAGGGAAAGCGAAGGCAGGAGCGTGAGGTGAACTGAATTTCAGGTAAGAAGTTATGAACTGCACTCTATTTGGGTCAGATATAACAGAGTTTAGGTGTAGTTTATTTTCGTTGTGCTGACTTTTTACAATCGTACTGCGTGCTAGCTAGCACGACGGGAGTTTATATACAGCTGTGTGCGCGCTAAGTTACTGACGTTGGACTTTATTTTATTCATAATGGTTAGTTCGTAGAGTTGCCGACAAACGGAATCGTGACACATTCAGAAAAAGGGTTAGGGTTAGGGGGTTAGGTAGGGAAATGAAGCTCCTCCCTGCACGAGGAGGGCAGGAGCGGTGCACGGGCCATGTTGTGACCCTTCCCAAGACCCACTACGTTATCGCCACTCCGTCTTCCGTGTCCGTTCTCTCCGGTTCCGAATCAGGTAAGTACCTTCCTCATTTAGGCTTCCAGGTAAGTACCATATTTATATTATTGTTTTTAATCAAATTGTATTAATTTTGCTTTTCTTACAGGTTTTAATTGTTTTTAAATTGTTTTAAAGTTTTTAATCAACTGTTTTTTAATTGTGCTTTTAATAAAGTTTATATTTTTCCAATGAATGTTAGTCTCCATTGTTTTTCATGAATTCCAAATATTAGGTTTTTAAATTAGTCTTTAGGCCATAAATAACAAAAAATGAAAAAACAGCAAATAAACTCCCCCGAAAATAACAAACTAAAATACAAACTAAATCAAACAAAACATTTTATTGATGATGCATGGCTTGCGCTAGCTTTCGGCGGTGTTGTGCTTCTTCAGGCTGTGCTCATGCATCGGTGGCCAGATTCAAATAAAGGAGACTTCTCTCTGCCCCTCCTTTTATAGGCTTTGTTGACTCCTCCCTATGGTGCTTTGTGTTTTTTCCTTTTTTGGTTTTCTTAGTAGTTTTCTTACTCTGCTTTCTTTGGCTTAACCCTATCCTTTTCCTTCCTTTCTCCTTTCCTACCCTTACTTTGCCTTCTGTTTCCTTTAGCTCCTAATTCCTGCTTCCTTTCCTTTGGCGTATATACCCTCCTTTCCTAATTACTATATGGCTTCATTTGTGTCTTTATGGCCTTGAATTTTACTTGGGTTTCTTTCCACTGGGGTTAGGGTTAGGGTTTCACCATGGATGGGGCTAGGGTTAGGGCCAGGATAGTGGCTGGTTGGGGTTAGGATCAGGATCCTGGGGTGGGGATAGTGTAATTAGGGCCGAATTGGCATAGGGATAAATTTTGGGTCCAAATTTGGGGTCAGAGGTGATTGAGGGTGGGGGGCAACCAAGCAGGGCCCGTAAGTGGCTTCGGCAGTAGGCCTCGGTCAATCTGGTGAACAGCGGGTACACGGCAGGCACTGGCCGGTTAGGTAAGGGAAATGAAGCTCCTCCCTGCACGAGGAGGGCAGGAGCGGTGCACGGGCCATGTTGTGACCTTCCCAAGACCCACTACGTTATCGCCATCCGTCTTCCGTGTCCGTTACTCTCCGGTTCCGAATCAGGTAAGTACCTTCCTCATTTAGGCTTCCAGGTAAGTACCATATTTATTATTGTTTTTAATCAAATTGTATTAATTTTGCTTTTCTTACAGGTTTTAATTGTTTTAATTGTTTTAAAGTTTTTAATCAATGTTTTTTAATTGTGCTTTTAATAAAGTTTATATTTTTCCAATGAATGTTAGTCTCCATTGTTTTTCATGAATTCCAAATATTAGGTTTTTAAATTAGTCTTTTAGGCCATAAATAAACAAGAAATGAAAAACAGCAAATAAACTCCCCGAAATAACAACTAAATAACAAACTAAATCAAACAAACATTTTTATTGATGATGCATGGCTTGCGCTAGCTTTCGGCGGTGTTGTGCCTTCTTCAGGCTGTGCTCATGCATCGGTGGCCAGATTCAATAAAGGAGACTTCTCTCTGCCCTCCTTTTATAGGCTTTGTTGACTCCTCCCTATGGTGCTTTGTGTTTTTTCCTTTTTTGGTTTTCTTAGTAGTTTTCTTACTCTGCTTTCTTTGGCTTAACCCTATCCTTTTCCTTTCCTTTCTCCTTTCCTACCCTTACTTTGCCTTCTGTTTCCTTTAGCTCCTAATTCCTGCTTCCTTTCCTTTGGCGTATATACCCTCCTTTCCTAATTACATATATGGCCTTCATTTGTGTCTTTATGGCCTTGAATTTTACTTGGGTTTCTTTCTCACTGGGGTTAGGGTTAGGGTTTCACCATGGATGGGGCTAGGGGTTAGGGCCAGGATAGTGGCTGGTTGGGGTTAGGATCAGGATCCTGGGGTGGGGATAGTGTAATTAGGGCCGAATTGGCATAGGGGATAATTTTGGGTCAAATTTGGGGTCAGAGGTGATTGAGGGTGGGGGGCAACCAAGCAGGGCCCGTAAGTGGCTTCGGCAGTAGGCTCGGTCAATCTGGTGAACCAGCGGGTACACGGCAGGCACTGGCCGGTTAGGTAAGGGAAATGAGCTCCTCCCTGCACGAGGAGGGCAGGAGCGGTGCACGGGCCATGTTGTGACCCTTCCCAAGACCCACTACGTTATCGCCACTCCGTCTTCCGTGTCCGTTACTCTCCGGTTCCGAATCAGGTAAGTACCTTCCTCATTTAGGCTTCCAGGTAAGTACCATATTTATATTATTGTTTTTAATCAAATTGGTATTATTTTGCTTTTCTTACAGGTTTTAATTGTTTTTAAATTGTTTTTAAAAGTTTTTAATCAACTGTTTTTTAATTGTGCTTTTAATAAAGTTTATATTTTTCCAATGAATGTTAGTCTCCATTGTTTTCATGAATTCCAAATATTAGGTTTTTAATTAGTCTTTTAGGCCATAAATAAACAAGAAATGAAAAAACAGCAAATAAAACTCCCCGAAAATAACAAACTAAAATAACAAACTAAATCAAACAAAACATTTTATTGATGATGCATGGCTTGCGCTAGCTTTCGGCGGTGTTGTGCCTTCTTCAGGCTGTGCTCATGCATCGGTGGCCAGATTCAAATAAAGGAGACTTCTCTCTGCCCCTCCTTTTATAGGCTTTGTTGACTCCTCCCTATGGTGCTTTGTGTTTTTTCCTTTTTTGGTTTTCTTAGTAGTTTTCTTACTCTGCTTTCTTTGGCTTAACCCTATCCTTTTCCTTTCCTTTCTCCTTTCCTACCCTTACTTTGCCTTCTGTTTCCTTTAGCTCCTAATTCCTGCTTCCTTTCCTTTGGCGTATATACCCTCCTTTCCTAATTACATATATGGCCTTCATTTGTGTCTTTATGGCCTTGAATTTTACTTGGGTTTCTTTCTCACTGGGGTTAGGGTTAGGGTTTCACCATGGATGGGGCTAGGGGTTAGGGCCAGGATAGTGGCTGGTTGGGGTTAGGATCAGGATCCTGGGGTGGGGATAGTGTAATTAGGGCCGAATTGGCATAGGGGATAAATTTTGGGTCCAAATTTGGGGTCAGAGGTGATTGAGGGTGGGGGCAACCAAGCAGGGCCCGTAAGTGGCTTCGGCAGTAGGCCTCGGTCAATCTGGTGAACCAGCGGGTACACGGCAGGCACTGGCCGGTTAGGTAAGGGAAATGAAGCTCCTCCCTGCACGAGGAGGGCAGGAGCGGTGCACGGGCCATGTTGTGACCCTTCCCAAGACCCACTACGTTATCGCCACTCCGTCTTCCGTGTCCGTTACTCTCCGGTTCCGAATCAGGTAAGTACCTTCCTCATTTAGGCTTCCAGGTAAGTACCATATTATATTATTGTTTTTAATCAAATTGTATTAATTTTGCTTTTCTTACAGGTTTTAATTGTTTTTAAATTGTTTTTAAAGTTTTAATAACTGTTTTTTAATTGTGCTTTTAATAAAGTTTATATTTTCCAATGAATGTTAGTCTCCATTGTTTTTCATGAATTCCAAATATTAGGTTTTTAAATTAGTCTTTTAGGCCATAAATAAACAAGAAAATGAAAAACAGCAAATAAAACTCCCCGAAAATAACAAACTAAAATAACAAACTAAATCAAACAAAACATTTTTATTGATGATGCATGGCTTGCGCTAGCTTTCGGCGGTGTTGTGCCTTCTTCAGGCTGTGCTCATGCATCGGTGGCCAGATTCAAATAAGGAGACTTCTCTCTGCCCTCCTTTTATAGGCTTTGTTGACTCCTCCCTATGGTGCTTTGTGTTTTTCCTTTTTTGGTTTTCTTAGTAGTTTTCTTACTCTGCTTCTTTGGCTTAACCCTATCCTTTTCCTTTCCTTTCTCCTTTCCTACCCTTACTTTGCCTTCTGTTTCCTTTAGCTCCTAATTCCTGCTTCCTTTCCTTTGGCGTATATACCTCCTTTCCTAATTACATATATGGCTTCATTTGTGTCTTTATGGCCTTGAATTTTACTTGGGTTTCTTTCTCACTGGGTTAGGGTTAGGGTTTCACCATGGATGGGGCTAGGGGTTAGGGCCAGGATAGTGGCTGGTTGGGGTTAGGATCAGGATCCTGGGTGGGGATAGTGTAATTAGGGCCGAATTGGCATAGGGGATAAATTTTGGGTCCAAATTTGGGGTCAGAGGTGATTGAGGGTGGGGGGCAACCAAGCAGGGCCGTAAGTGGCTTCGGCAGTAGGCCTCGGTCAATCTGGTGAACCGGGTACACGGCAGGCACTGGCCGGTTAGGTAAGGGAAATGAAGCTCCTCCTGCACGAGGAGGGCAGGAGCGGTGCACGGGCCATGTTGTGACCCTTCCCAAGACCCACTACGTTATCGCCACTCCGTCTTCCGTGTCCGTTACTCTCCGGTTCCGAATCAGGTAAGTACCTTCCTCATTTAGGCTTCCAGGTAAGTACCATATTTATATTATTGTTTTTAATCAAATTGTATTAATTTTGCTTTCTTACAGGTTTTAATTGTTTTTAAATTGTTTTTAAGTTTTTAATCAACTGTTTTTTAATTGTGCTTTTAATAAAGTTTATATTTTTCCAATGAATGTTAGTCTCCATTGTTTTTCATGAATTCCAAATATTAGGTTTTTAAATTAGTCTTTAGGCCATAATAACAAGAAATGAAAAAACAGCAAATAAACTCCCCCGAAAATAACAACTAAAATAACAAACTAAATCAACAAAACATTTTTATTGATGATGCATGGCTTGCGCTAGCTTTCGGCGGTGTTGTGCCTTCTTCAGGCTGTGCTCATGCATCGGTGGCCAGATTCAAATAAAGGAGACTTCTCTCTGCCCCTCCTTTTATAGGCTTTGTTGACTCCTCCTATGGTGCTTTGTGTTTTTCCTTTTTTGGTTTTCTTAGTAGTTTTCTTACTCTGCTTTCTTTGGCTTAACCCTATCTTTTCCTTTCCTTTCTCCTTTCTACCCTTACTTTGCTTCTGTTTCTTAGCTCCTATTCCTGCTTCCTTTCCTTTGGCGTATATACCTCCTTTCCTAATTACATATATGGCCTTCATTTGTGTCTTTATGGCCTTGAATTTTACTTGGGTTTCTTTCTCACTGGGTTAGGGTTAGGGTTTCACCATGGATGGGGCTAGGGGTTAGGGCCAGGATAGTGGCTGGTTGGGTTAGGATCAGGATCCTGGGGTGGGGATAGTGTAATTAGGGCCGAATTGGCATAGGGGATAAATTTTGGGTCCAAATTTGGGGTCAGAGGTGATTGAGGGTGGGGGGCAACCAAGCAGGGCCGTAAGTGGCTTCGGCAGTAGGCCTCGGTCAATCTGGTGAACCAGCGGGTACACGGCAGCACTGGCCGGTTAGGTAAGGGAAATGAAGCTCCTCCCTGCACGAGGAGGCAGGGGGTGCACGGGCCATGTTGGACCTTCCAAGACCACTACGTTATCGCCACTCCGTCTTCCGTGTCCGTACTCTCCGGTTCCGAATCAGGTAAGTACCTTCCTCATTTAGGCTTCCAGTAAGTACCATATTTATATTTGTTTTTAATCAATTGTATTAATTTTGCTTTTCTTACAGGTTTTAATTGTTTTTAAATTGTTTTTAAAGTTTTTAATCAACTGTTTTTTAATTGTGCTTTAATAAGTTATATTTTTCCAATGAATGTTAGTCTCCATTGTTTTTCATGAATTCCAATATTAGGTTTTTAAATTAGTCTTTTAGGCCATAAATAAACAGAAAATGAAAAAACAGCAAATAAAACTCCCCCGAAAATACAAACTAAAATAACAAACTAAATCAAACAAAACATTTTTATTGATGATGCATGGCTTGCGCTAGCTTCGGCGGTGTTGTGCCTTCTTCAGGCTGTGCTCATGCATCGGTGGCCAGATTCAAATAAAGGAGACTTCTCTCTGCCCTCCTTTTATAGGCTTTGTTGACTCCTCCTATGGTGCTTTGTGTTTTTCCTTTTTTTGGTTTTCTTAGTAGTTTTCTTACTCTGCTTTCTTTGGCTTAACCCTATCCTTTTCCTTTCCTTTCTCCTTTCCTACCCTTACTTTGCCTTCTGTTTCCTTTAGCTCCTATTCTGCTTCCTTTCCTTTGGCGTATATACCTCCTTTCCTAATTACATATATGGCCTTCATTTGTGTCTTTATGGCCTTGAATTTTACTTGGGTTTCTTTCTCACTGGGGTTAGGGTTAGGGTTTCACCATGGATGGGGCTAGGGGTTAGGGCCAGGATAGTGGCTGGTTGGGGTTAGGATCAGGATCCTGGGGTGGGGATAGTGTAATTAGGGCCGAATTGGCATAGGGGATAATTTTGGGTCCAATTTGGGGTCAGAGGTGATTGAGGGTGGGGGGCAACCAAGCAGGGCCCGTAAGTGGCTTCGGCAGTAGGCCTCGGTCAATCTGGTGAACCAGCGGTACACGGCAGGCACTGGCCGGTTAGGTAAGGGAAATGAAGCTCCTCCCTGCACGAGGAGGGCAGGAGCGGTGCACGGGCATGTTGTGACCTTCCCAAGACCCACTACGTTATCGCCACTCCGTCTTCCGTGTCCGTTACTCTCCGGTTCCGAATCAGGTAAGTACCTTCCTCATTTAGGCTTCCAGGTAAGTACCATATTTATATTATTGTTTTTAATCAAATTGTATTAATTTTGCTTTTCTTACAGGTTTTAATTGTTTTTAATTGTTTTAAGTTTTTATCAACTGTTTTTAATTGTGCTTTTAATAAAGTTTATATTTTTCCAATGAATGTTAGTCTCCATTGTTTTTCATGAATTCCAAATATTAGGTTTTTAAATTAGTCTTTTAGGCCATAAATAAACAAGAAAATGAAAAAACAGCAAATAAAACTCCCCCGAAAATAACAAACTAAAATAACAAACTAAATCAAACAAAACATTTTTATTGATGATGCATGGCTTGCGCTAGCTTTCGGCGGTGTTGTGCCTTCTTCAGGCTGTGCTCATGCATCGGTGGCCAGATTCAAATAAAGGAGACTTCTCTCTGCCCCTCCTTTTATAGGCTTTGTTGACTCCTCCCTATGGTGCTTTGTGTTTTTTCCTTTTTTGGTTTTCTTAGTAGTTTTCTTACTCTGCTTTCTTTGGCTTAACCCTATCCTTTTCCTTTCCTTTCTCCTTTCCTACCCTTACTTTGCCTTCTGTTTCCTTTAGCTCCTAATTCCTGCTTCCTTTCCTTTGGCGTATATACCCTCCTTTCCTAATTACATATATGGCCTTCATTTGTGTCTTTATGGCCTTGAATTTTACTTGGGTTTCTTTCTCACTGGGGTTAGGGTTAGGGTTTCACCATGGATGGGGCTAGGGGTTAGGGCCAGGATAGTGGCTGGTTGGGGTTAGGATCAGGATCCTGGGGTGGGGATAGTGTAATTAGGGCCGAATTGGCATAGGGGATAAATTTTGGGTCCAAATTTGGGGTCAGAGGTGATTGAGGGTGGGGGGCAACCAAGCAGGGCCCGTAAGTGGCTTCGGCAGTAGGCCTCGGTCAATCTGGTGAACCAGCGGGTACACGGCAGGCACTGGCCGGTTAGGTAAGGGAAATGAAGCTCCTCCCTGCACGAGGAGGGCAGGAGCGGTGCACGGGCCATGTTGTGACCCTTCCCAAGACCCACTACGTTATCGCCACTCCGTCTTCCGTGTCCGTTACTCTCCGGTTCCGAATCAGGTAAGTACCTTCCTCATTTAGGCTTCCAGGTAAGTACCATATTTATATTATTGTTTTTAATCAAATTGTATTAATTTTGCTTTTCTTACAGGTTTTAATTGTTTTTAAATTGTTTTTAAAGTTTTTAATCAACTGTTTTTTAATTGTGCTTTTAATAAAGTTTATATTTTTCCAATGAATGTTAGTCTCCATTGTTTTTCATGAATTCCAAATATTAGGTTTTTAAATTAGTCTTTTAGGCCATAAATAAACAAGAAAATGAAAAAACAGCAAATAAAACTCCCCGAAAATAACAAACTAAAATAACAAACTAAATCAAACAAAACATTTTTATTGATGATGCATGGCTTGCGCTAGCTTTCGGCGTGTTGTGCCTTCTTCAGGCTGTGCTCATGCATCGGTGGCCAGATTCAAATAAAGGAGACTTCTCTCTGCCCCTCCTTTTATAGGCTTTGTTGACTCCTCCTATGGTGCTTTGTGTTTTTCCTTTTTTGGTTTCTTAGTAGTTTTCTTACTCTGCTTTCTTTGGCTTAACCCTATCCTTTTCCTTCCTTTCTCCTTTCCTACCCTTACTTTGCCTTCT
>NW_020327347.1:0-19702 GCF_001858045.2 Oreochromis niloticus | reverse complement strand
TTTTGCCAATTCATGGTATTTGTGCCAAATCATGGTTTTGTGTCAAATCATGACATTTCTGATATGTTATAGTATTACTAGTAGGTGGAGGTATTTCTGTTGTTATAGTATATGTGCTGAATATAGTATATCTGCCAAATCATAGTATTTATCCCAAATCATAGTATTTATGCAATAGCAGTATTTCTGCTAAAAAGCAGAAATAGTACCTTTAGCAGAAATTTTGTCAAAACATATTATTTATGTTAAAACATATATTTCTGCTAATCATAGTATTGTGCCAAATCATAGTATTTGTACCCATCATAGTATTTTCTGCCATATCATTGTATTTGTGCCAAATCATGGTATTTTTTTGCCAAATTCATGTTATTTGTGCCCCAATTAAAATTCTGTTATGTTATGTATTACTACTAAGTCATAGAATTTCTGTTATGTTATAGTATATCTGCTGATTATAGTATATGTGCCAAATCATAGTATTTATAGCAAATCATAGTATTTGTGCCCAAACATAGTATTTCTTGCCAAATTGTAGTATTTGTGCAAAACATACTATGTCTGCTAAATCACAGTATATCTGTTATGTTATATATTACTACTAAGCATAGTATTTCTACTATCATGGTATTCCTTCAAAATCATAGTATTACTGCAATTTCATAGTATTTGAGCAAAATCGTAGTATATGTGCAAAAACATACTATGTCTGCTAAATCACAGTATATCTGTTATGTTAAGTATTACTAGTAAGTCACAGTATTTCTGCCAATTCGTAGTATTGTACTAAATCATGGTACTTGTGCCAAATCTTAGTATTTTTTGCAATCATAGTATTTGAATCAAAACATAGTAGTATTTGTACGAAGTCATAGTATTTCTTCTAAATCATAGTATTTCAATCAATCTCAGTAGTTGTGCTGAAACGCAGTATTATTGCCAAATCCTAGTATTTGTACTGAACATAGTATTTGTGCCAATAAGAGTATTTTCTACTAAATCATAGTACTTGTGCCAATCATAGTATTTCTGCCACATTGTGCTAGTTGTGCAAAAACATAGACTGTCTGCAAATCATAGTATATCTGTTATGTTACGTATTACTACTAAGGCATAGTATTTCTACCAATCATAGTATTCCTTCAAAACCATAGTATTACTGCAATTTCATAGTATTTGAGCGAAATCGTGCATATGTCCAAAAACATACTATGTCTTCAACATCACAGTATATCTGTTATGTATAGTATTACTACTAAGTCACAGTATTCTGCCATTCGTAGTATTTGTACTAAATCATACTACTCGTGCCAAATCATAGTATTCAATCAAATATAGTATTTGTACCAAAGCATTGTATTTGTACAAAGTACAGTATTTCTGCCAAATCATAGAATTACTGCAATTTCATAGTATTTGAGGAATCCCTTTTGTTATAGTATTACTTCTAAGTCATAGTATTTCTGCTTTGTCATAGTATTTGTACTGAAACATAGTATTTCTGATAATCATAGTATTACTGCTATTTCATAGGATTTGAGTGAAATTACAGTGTTTCTGCAAAAACATTATATTTCTGCTAAATCGTAGTATTTCTCTCATCTTAAAGTACTCAATTATAGTATTTGTGCCAAAGTTTAGTATTTCTGCCAATCATATTATCTCTGCTAAATCATAGTGTCTGCCAAATCATAGTATTTCTGCCAAATTATGGGATTTTGCCAAAACATGGTACTTGTGCCAAATTATAGTATTTGTGCCCAATTAATATTTCTGTTATGTTATAGTATTACTACTAAGTCGCAGAATTTCTGTTATGTTCTGCCAAATCATAGTATTACGGCTATTTCAAAGTATTTGAGTGAAATTGCAGTGTTTCTGCAAAAACATTGTATTTCTGCTAAATCATAGTATTTCTGTTATCTTAAAGTACTTGCACTCAATTATAGTATTTGTGCCAAAACATAGTATTGCTGCTATATCATAGTATTTGAGCCAATCATAGTATATGTCCTAAAACATAGTATTTCTGCCAAATCATAGTATTTGTCCTAAAGCATACTATTTCAACAAAATCACAGTACTTCTGCTATGTTATAGTATTTGTGCTTGTAGAAAACCTGTGTTATTTGAGCTACATTACCAGCAGCCTCTGAGCAGTGAGGGAATTCATGGGACTTCTGAGCTAGATGGTCTTCCTTCGTTCCTGTGCTAACGATTGAGGAGAGAGCTGCTGGGAAGGGGAGCAAATAGCCATAATGTATTTGTTGGGATGGTGTGTGTCACATAAACGTGAGTTAATGTTCCATGCTTAAGATGTTTACCCTGCTACTTGTGTGTATTGGTTTTAGTTACCTTTAGCGTATGTGCTAGTTAGCGATAGCTATGGCAGCCCAGTTATTTTATTGTTTTAGGCTTGTTCCTGCTTGTTTGTTCCCCCTACAAATTTATGTGAATTTGTACACTGTAATATCGCTGTATTACGTAGTGGCTAAGTAGGAGGCTGACTGTTACTAAGTGCATCAGTGTACATAGGTCATCTCTTGTGTTGGAGTGCCCTCTTGTGGCGCCTTTTGGGTAGTGCCTTAGTAAACGTGAACACTGCAAATAAGTGGTATCAGACTGGTTTGTTGTGGAGGAATTTGTTGCCAGTTTCTTTCATCTTTAATCCGTATTCATGTTGTAATGTAGTAACTTTTGTGGCACAAATACCACAATATGGCAGAAATACTATGTTTTGGCACAAATACTTTGATTTGGTATACTTTAGCTTCTTCACCCCTTTTCAGCAAAATTTTCATTTTTTTCACCCTTTTCAGCACAAATTCCAGCTTTTTTGGGCTGTTTTCAGAAAAAAAACTCTTTTCAGCAGAAACTCTGCTGATTCACCTCTTTTCAGCGCAACGTTCTGCTTCTTTGCCTCTTTTCTGCAGAAATTCTGCTGATTCACCTCTTTTCTGCAAAATTTTCATCCTTTTCGCCTCTTATCACCACAATTCTCAGCAGCTTCTGCTGATTTCAGCAGAATTGTCAGTCTATCCACCTCTTCTTTGAGAGAATGAGTTTGGCTCAGTGAGATGAGTAGCTCCCTTGAGACCAGGAAGGCCAGGTTTAAATCCTGCTCATGGCAAAATTTCTTTTCACCACTTTTCAGCAAAAATTTGTGCTTCTTCACCTGTTTTCAGGTATTTGTAGTATTTTGTAGTATTTGTACCCAATCATAGTATTTCTGCTAAATCATACTATTCCTGCCAAATCATAGTATTTGTACTGAAACATAGTATTTCTGCCCAATCATAGTATTTGTACTAAATCATAGTACTTGTGCCGAATCATAGTATTTCTGCCATATTATAGTATTTGTGTAAAAACAGAATGTCTGCATAATCACAGTATATCTGTTATGTTATAGTATTACTTCTAAGTCGTAGACTTTCTGTTATGTTATAGTATATCTGCTGAATATAGTATATGTGCCAAATCATAGTATTTATAGCAAATCATAGTATATGTGCCAAATCATAGTATTTATAGCAAATCATAGTATTTGTGCCAAAGCATCGTATTTGTATGGAGTCATAGTATTTCTTCTAAATGATATGTTAAAGTATATGTGCTGAATATAGTATATGTGCCAAATCGTAGTATTTAAAGCAAATCATAGTATTTGTAATAAAACATAGTATTTCTGCCATATTATAGTATTTGTGTAAAAACAGAATGTCTGCATAATCACAGTATATCTGTTATGTTATAGTATTACTACTAAGGCATAGTAATTTTCAAAATCAGAGTGTTTTTGCAGAAACATAGTATTTCTGGTAAATTATAGTATTTCTAATAAATCATAGTATTTCTGCCAAATCATAGTATTTGTTTCAAATCATAGCATTCGAACTAAATCATAGTATTTGTGCCAAAACATTCTATTTGTACAAAGTCATAATATTTTAATCAAATCTCAGTAGTTGTGCTAAAACGCAGTATTATTGCCAAATCATAGTATTTGTACTGAAACATAGTATTTCTGCCCAATCATAGTATTTGTACTAAATCATAGTACTTGTGCCGAATCATAGTATTTCTGCCATATTGTGGTATTTGTGCAAAAACATAGACTGTCTGCACAATCATACTATATCTGTTATGTTATAGTATTACTACTAAGTCGTAGACTTTCTGTTATGTTATGGTATATCTGCTGAATATAGTATATGTGCCAAATCATAGTATTTGTGCCATATTATAGTATTTGTGTAAAAACAGAATGTCTGCATAATCACAGTATATCTGTGATGTTATAGTATTACTACTAAGGCATAGTAATTTTCAAAATCAGAGTGTTTTTGCAGAAACATAGTATTTCTGGTAAATTATAGTATTTCTAATAATCATAGTATTTCTGCCAAATCATAGTATTTGTTTCAAATCATAGCATTCGAACTAAATCATAGTATTTGTGCCAAAACATTCTATTTGTACAAAGTCATAATATTTTAATCAAATCTCAGTAGTTGTGCTAAAACGCAGTATTATTGCCAAATCATAGTATTTGTACCCAAACATATCAGTTCAACTTATTTAACTCTTCTCAAGACCACAACACCTCTTCTTCACCCCGTTTCAGCAGAATTGTGAGTTTCGTCACCCCTTTTCAACACAAATCCCGGCTTTTTCAGGTGTTTTCAGCAGAAATCTGTTTTTTAGCAGAAATTCTGCTGTTTCACCTGTTTTCAGTGCAACTTTCTACTTCTTTACCTGTTTTCAGTAGAAATTCTGCTGATTCACCTATTTTAAGCAGAATTTTCAGCCTTTCACCTCTTATCAGTACAAGTCTCAATATCTTCTGGTCATTTCAGAAGAAACTTTTTCACCTCTTTTCAGTACAAATTTCTTTACCCCTTTTAAGCAGAATCTTTGCCTTTTCACCGCTTTTCAGCAAAAAATTCTGCTTCTTCAGCTCTTTTCAGCAGAATTTTTCAGTTTCTTTACTGCCATACAATTTTTAGCAGCTTTTCATCTTTTTCAGTCATTTTCAGCAGACAGCTTCAGCGTTAAGGCATCCACACAGCATTTTCGCAGGAAATGCAGATTTTTCTAGTTGTGTGGATGCCCTAAAAGGGCTTCCACACTATTGAGTTCCTGTTTCTCTTTATTCTTTATTATACTTTATTCTGGTTGCTTCCGTACGTTTTTTGCCGCTTAACTACTGCTTCAGTTTTCAGCCGATTTTCACCGTTCAAACTCTATACTGTTCTGCTCTTTCTGCTGACGTAGGCTATGACTTTTGGTGTTTATTACTGTTATACTTTTTAAAATATTACACTTTTTTCCTTTAATTTGTCCCATTGAAATGAATGGAAAACTTCCACAATTCTGCTAAAACTTGCTTGTTTTTGAAACTTAACTACTTTGTCATACTTTCACCTAGAAACTCCATTCAAACTTTAAAATGTTCTCAAATTATTGGGCTATTCCTGTCTGATTCAGCTTTTTCAGATCTTCTACCGTTTTAATTTTATACCTCTTTAAGTTTTGAGTTGCAAAATTGTGATTTTTCAGAAAATACATGCGTTGTTATGGTTGCTATGCAATTAACTCAGAGTGTGCACTTGTCCTTTCTGAATTTTCTCTTCATGTCTGAACAACTTCTTGCTACTCGCTCAATTTCCACTCAAGCCCCACAAATTATACATCAAAACGTAGGTGTTTTTGCTGGCTTTCAGAAAATGTCACTATCATTCTTGTGGGACTTATAGATTTTTTGCAAATCTCCTCAGAGCAACAGAAAGTCTCAAAACTCTCCATAGAAACTCAATGGAGAGTTTCTTCAAAATCAGCGCTGGAATTCTCTAATGAGAGGCATTTTCAAATCATCATATCTCCTTAACGAAACAAAGTTGAGACATGAGGCTTGTGCAAATATATCTTCAGACACTCCTGATGCTCACAATTCTAGAAGTTTTTTCTCACCTATTACCGTTCTGAGATGAGTTACACTTGTTTGAGGGTAGGAAATTCGTCATTCGCTCAGATCTGTTCAGATTTCAAACTCTGGAAATGAGGCACTTTTTTCTCTCATCATATCTTTTTGATGGATTTCCACAGAGACCTGAAAATTTCCATGACTGTTCACCAAAGCCTGCTGTTTCTTACGCTGAAAGAATGATTTTGATGCTCCATATAGATTTAGAGTTACAAAACGTTGTTTGAGGGCAAGTCAAGGCAGTTTTGCTTTGCCTCTACTCAGTTACAGTATATTACAAGTCATATATCTTCAATAATTTATATTTTATCTCTGAATTATGAAGACCTGCAGATTCCCCCATCTCTTCTGAACAAAACGGTGTCAGAATGAGCATTCTAGCCCCTACGGTTAGGAAATTATGGCCATTTGTTCGAGGGGAGTCGTGAATGTGAGAAATACACTGCAGAAAACTCATAGCTGTCTCTGTGTCTGTGTGTGTAAGTGCTGATTACAGCAGGTGCAGCCAATTTAACTGACCTAGATATACCAAGCCCAGACTCTTAACAGCCACTGTTCCCTTTAGGCTCTGTGTATGTGTGTGTGTATCAATATTTCTCCCATGTTAAAGTATTACTCCTCCATAATAGTATTTCTGCTAAATCAAAGTACTTCTACTACATCTTAGTACTTCTGCTCAATCATAGTAATTCTGGGTAATCATAGTATTTTTGCCAAATCATGGCATTTGTGCCAAATCATGGTTTTTGTGTCAAATCATGACATTTCTGATATGTTATAGTATTACTAGTAGGTGGAGGTATTTCTGTTATGTTATAGTATATGTGCTGAATATAGTACATCTGCTAAATCATAGTATTTATCCCAAATCATAGTATTTGTGCAAAATTACAGTATTTCTGCTAAAAAGCAGAAATAGTACCTTTTAGCAGAAATTTCTGTCAAAAGATATTATTTATGTTAAAACATAGTATTTCTGCTAAATCATAGTATTTGTGCCAAATCATAGTATTTATAGCAAATCATAGTATTTGTGCCCAAACATAGTATTTCTGCCAAATTGTAGTATTCCTTCAAAATCATAGTATCACTGCAATTTCGGAGTATTTGAGCAAAAACATACTATGTCTGCAAAATCACAGTATATGTGTTATGTTATTGTACTACTACTAAGGCATAGTATTTCTACCTAATCATAGTATTCCTTCAAAATCATAGTATTACTGCAATTTCATAGTATTTAAGCAAAAATCGCAGTATTTGTGCAAAAACATACTATGTCTGCAAAATCACAGTATATCTGTTATGTTATAGTATTACTACTAAGGCATAGTATTTCTGCCAATTCGTAGTATTTGTACTAAATCATGGTACTTGTGCAAATCATACTATTTTTTGCAAATCATAGTATTCAAACTAAAAAACATAGTATTTGTACGAAATCATAGTATTTCTTTTAAATCATAGTATTTCAATCAAATCTCAGTAGCTGTGCTGAAACGCAGTATTATTGCCAAATCATAGTATTTCTGCCACATTGTGCTAGTTGTGCAAAAACATAGACTGTCTGCAAAATCATAGTATATCTATTATGTTATAGTATTATTACTAAGTCGTAGACTCTCTATTTTGTTATAGTATATCTGCTGAATACAGTATATGTGCCAAATCATACACTGTAAAATGTAATTCTAGATGTTTGTTATTTCAACATATTATTCTATATCAGTTTGACGATAGATGACTGAAGTTGTTGTTATAACATAGAATTACAAGTTAAAAACGTCCCAATTACACCAAAAAAAGCTAACTTGAAAACTCATGTCCAGCTAAATCAGCAACTTATGTGAACTTGACAATGTGGGGAAGTTGAGCACAGCAGGATTCAAAACTGCCTCACGTGACTGCTACCGAGGTGCATCATGGGGAATTGGCGGTTAACGACATGCTCACTTTACTTGGACGTTTTCTAATCGTCTTCTTTGGAATATGCTTTCAAGGTGAGTAACATTGGTTATAACTATAAGGAAAGAGAGCTACAAAAGTTGGAACATGTTTTGAATCTATGGCATGATGTGTGTTTTTCGCTTTTACTGAAATGTTTGCTTTAGCTAATGTAACTTTAGCCGACAAGGTCCAGCTTGTATGTCATGACCAAACTTGACCTAATAAACTGACATATGGCCTTTTTTATGGGTTTAATGTAGCACTGACCAAATCACAAGTATTGTGCCGCTAGCTTTAAGGTTGTGCACTCAACCACTGTTGCGATATTAGCAAGCTAACTCAGCTAATTAATAAAGCTTATTTCATATTGTCTCTGTACTTGTAAATTTCTTTCAAGTTCACAGGCTGTTGTATTTTGGTGGAAGTTCATTTTGGCAATATTTCAAATAACTGGCTGGGTTCAAAAAGAACTTTTTGGCAGGACTCCGATGCTTGTTGTCATCTGTTTACCCCTATGTAATCACTTAAGTTGTTATTAACTGCTACATGCTAAGCTGCAGGAGTGCACTGAGGATTGAGACAAAATATGGTCTACAAACCAGCATTATACTAGTTTTTATCAGATAGTCCTCCAGTGTGTTTATTTTTTGCTTTAATTCTATTGTGCAGTTATTTGTTACCCTGAAATGCTTTATGCTTAACAACAGCTCACTATTTTGACTTATTTTTGAACTCTTGTGATCAGTATGACTAGATTGTGTGAGTTTCCATACTAAAAGAGCTGTAGTGATAAAATAATTGGCATCAGAGACACTGAATTTTGGCATGGTATACTGCAGAAGTTTTGTTTTTTTTTTTTGCATAATTTACCTTTTAATTAAACTGCATTCTCTGTATTGTAACAAAACTAACATTGTTTATATGTCAGAAAATTAGCAAACATGAATAAATGGTGAAAACAATATAATTATAACATATATTTTTATTTTACTTATTTTAGGTCTGTGAAGCCAAACTTGATGCTGGGGATATATTTTTGTCAGTGGAGTCAAATGGTAAGTTACAATTTGTGCATTTTGTCATACTGGAAACACCTCAGATTATATTGTAACTTAATAGCTCTGTAGAACAAATGATATAAAGATTGTAGTGTCAGGGTACTTCTTAAGAAGTAATATGGCACTATTGATGATCACATGCAGGTGGCATAAACTAAATATTCAGACGTGTTACCAACAAATGATTCATTAACAAAAGCAATGGAGCAGACTGTTTAGGTTCTTGTGGTTGTAATAACATCCATAACTGCAAGTTTGTCATTAATTTATTTTCACAGGTCTAGATGATCACATCTGACTTTGTCATTTAAATGAGGTGGACTTGCAAACTTTGCACTCTTTTGGGTAAATTGCTGTCCACTACATATACACAGAATGTGCACAGTATTTCAGATCTAAAAAGGGAGTATGTAATGGACTTGCTGGCTTTAATGTAAAAAGCCTGTTGTGTAACTTTAATGAGGCAGTTGGACTAAAACAGTATTGCTCATCAAGGTAAACATCTGAGGAATAAGGAAACTGTTACTTGTCCTTTTAGTGTTCTTTTAATCGCACGTTTACTAAAGTTTTACATCACATAAGTCATTTTCACAATCATTCTACTTTAAAAGATTTCAAGACAGAGCTTATTGTTCTCTGTACTTCCTTGTTTTCTGAACGGCAGGTAAAGTGCATCTTTTTGTTTGTTTGCTTTTGTGTGTTTGTGTTTTCTCTAATGGGCCTCAGATGACTGTTTGCTTAAATTTGGGTCTCAAAGAATCTTTTTTTTATTCTGTCTGTACTCTCCACCCCTCTTCTTCTATTGCTCAGGCTGAAGCAGAATTTGCCCGTCTTACATCTGTTGACCTGAAAGGGTTCCTTTTTGCTGTGCTTGACCATTATGGAGAGGTTCGTGGAGCTGTACAAAATCAAGAGCGGCATAGGAGGGCTAACTAGGCTCATAAGATGCTTCAATGATGATGTAAGTGTTCAACTGCGAAATCTAATCCTTTGTTTAAGTTTTAGGTTATCCAGTTCAACTGATGAACTCATTGAAAGAAAGCTGATAAGTAAAGTCTGTCATCATATTTCACAACTGGACATTTAGTGTGGTAACTTTTACAGAATCTATGTATATTGGTGGTAGGTTGGATATCATATTCTACTTGAATATCCTGATAAGCCTGATTCAAAATCTCCAATGTTAATCATATATTGATGGAATTATGTATCAAAAAGCTGTGAATTTGGAGCTGTCTACATGCTTCATAAACACTGTTTAAAAAGTGTTTTTGTTTTCTTTTTGACTTCTTTGACCAGAGCCCTACACAAAGGAAGAGGACAGAGGACCTCATTTTCTAAAGGAAGATCCCTCACACACTTTCAAGACTGTGAAGGTTAGCATTGTTTCTTTTAGTAAATTTAATAATGACAGCACCACAGTGGATTTTAAATGAAACATGTGGCATCTATGAAACAATAGATGCCACATGATAACATGTGTACTTTTTCCTCACCAAATGTATTATTACAAGATCTTTGACACTGGAGTTGGTCTGGGTTTCAGAGAAACTAACTGGCAAGCTAGCATTGATATTATTAGTGTCTTGTGTTTATTCATGTCTTCACCAGGGTCTTTGACATTTCGCTGCTGTACTGTTCACTTCAGCTTTACGTTTGATTTCTCACATTGTATATTGTAATGGCGGAGATATTAGGATATTTAAGGGGCTGCAGTGGCTGCTACAGCTGTGGGGGGCAATACTTTGGTGAAATGTCCTGGACCCTGGAAAAGAGACTGTGTAGACTGGGTAAGCAATTAAAGGTTACTGGCCCAGAGTCATTGGGCAGCTGGGTAAAGGTGGATGTTGATATTCAGTGCCAATTATGCAACCTGTTCAGCCATGTCTATATGCTCTTTTTTCATGCTGTTAATATAGGGGGAAAAATAAACTTTAATCAATAAACTGATTAAAGAAGCATTGTCTATGGAGCCATAATCTGATCCTGTAGTGTAGCTGCAGTTTGCACATTTCATGTATTCTCAGCCAGATTTGGTTTAGAGCACAACCAATATTTAGCATAAGTAGATTTAAATTCACACACTGGTGATGGCAAGCTACATTGTAGCCACAGCCACCCTGGGGCGCACTGACAGAGGCGAGGCTGCCGGACACTGGCACCACCGGGCCCTCTGACCACCACCAGTAGGCAACAGGTGAAGTGTCTTGCCCAAGGACACAACGACTGAAACTGTCAGAGCCGGGGCTCGAACCGGCAACCTTCCAATTATAAGACGAACTGTCAACTCTTCAGCCACGATTCAGTCATCCACCCATGTGTGTGAATGACTGAATGTGTAAAGCGCTTTGAAGTCCTTGGGGGACTAGTAAAGCGCTATACAAATACAGGCCATTTACCATTTAAATTGAAAATTTTGTTTGAATTCTGCAATTGAAGACATGCTCAGTTATTTATGAACATGGTCTTTGTTTAAAGCAAGAAATGGATTTGTAACATGGGGGTGCATATCTCATTCTGAAAAAACTTTAACAACTAATAAGTGTTACCCAAAGCCAATCACCATCATCCAAAGCATCAGTATGGCTCTTCTTTGGAAAGACATGAATTCTTAAGCACAAGGGATATTGTGTAATTGTAATTGTGTAATTTTTTTTTTTTTTTTGTCTTTGAACCCTTTTATAGCCGACAGGTATTGAAGACACGTTTTCTAAGAGGACGAAAGTTGGCATTGCGATGGTGAAAGAAGAAGACATCATCGATGTGTTGGTTGTCCTTGAGGCGGCAGTAATCCTGTCTAATCTGAGGGATGTCTCAAGTGCCATTTCCATGCTGATGGGCCTTCTTTTTGCCCTCAACATAGACCATCCAAAGGAACTTAAGGACATCTTTGAAGTCATTCAGAACATCCTAATGAACATTGGTGGAAGGCAGTGCATCTCACTAGTGCATGGTCTAAGAAACAGACTCTTGCAGAAAGCCATGCAGAACTGTAATTGTATGCTCCTTAGTGTTAAGGACAGTTTTTATTTTACTGTTTGTTTTTTTATTCTTGCAAGTTCTCATTCTCACTTTTGTATGTCACTAAATGACTACACTTTACAAAATTCCAGATTAGACAATTACTCATTTGTTCATGGTTTAAGAAACTTATGTGAACAACAATATGCTGGACTTTGCAGATGCTTATCTCATGCAAGTCAGTAGTTTTTCCTTTGTTTTGCAATTGAGCAGACTCAAACTGATGTTTCTGAAATATTCATATTATCAAATGTTTCAGAAGCATGCACTCATTTTCAGAGATATTGGTTCTGTGGAATTTGTTGCAATTGTAAACGAAGACAAATACAAGAGTTTGATGTCTTAGTTGTTATAAACTGATCTTTACTGTCACTTATCAAAGGTTTTGTACTATTTTAATATTTCAAGTTTTATGCTAACAGGTGTGACTGAGCACAATGAAGTTTAAAAATTTTGTAAATGTAAAGAATAACTTTTCTAAAATAGCAAGTGTTCCGTTGATACATTACATTAATGCAGACTTTATGTTGTTACTTCACAAGAATCACTACTGCTCCTAGAGTATTGGTCAGAATTTAATCTTCACCCAAACTGGGCTCAAGACCAAGTTCAAATTTATTGTTTCACAGGGAGCAGCCTTTGAGTTTTGATGGATTGTGAGCCTGATGAGCTACGTCACTGATTTTTCTGTTTCTCAGATGACTAAGATGGCACAATAAATGGTGAATGTTGGGTGCTCATGAGTAATTGTCTTGTCATGTTCTTAAAACAAACTTTCTGTATGAAATGATCAGATAGACTTTAATGGAATCTGTGGGGTTTTATTTTTTTTTCTGTAAACAACAGAAAATTAATTTAAAGGAATGTAGGTATTTAAACCTGAGATCTAAGATAAACCTAACAGGTAGTTTTGCTGAAATGGATGTTAGAAAGCTTAAAAAAAAAAAAAAAAAACTTAAGATGTTTAATACACATTTTTCTTTACATCCAGTCAATCAACTCTGATAATTAAAATGAAACTGATTTACAAGTTCACTCAGCTACCTTAAGGAGCTCAGTTAATTAATAAACTTAAATCAACTTAGCTAACAGATTATGTTAGTTAAGCTAAAATAGATTCCTAAGTTAAAAGAACTACTAAAGTATTTGAATTAACTAAAAAACCCAAGTCAACTGAACTAGGACAAGAGTTTAAACAATAGATTATTTTAATTTAGCTGAAAGGGTTTTCCCAAGTAAAAATGACAATTAAAGGAGTTGAACTGACTAACAAATCTCAGTCAACTAAACTAAGATGAAAGTTTAGACAACATGTGATTTTTCATTAAGATAACAATTGGTTGTGTTATAAGAACAAACTGTATTTCTTGACTTAACTTAAAATTTTAAGGCAGCCCTTTACCTCATATTTTTAAGTTGAAACAACAAGTTATATTTTACAGTGTAGTATTTATAGCAAATCATAGTATTTGTGCTAAAACATAGTATTTCTGCCACATTATAGTATTTGTGTAAAACCAGAATGTCTGCAAAATCATCATATATCTGTTATGTTATAGTATTACTACTAAGGCATAGTATTTCTGGAAAATCATAGTATTTCAACTAAATAATAGTATTTCTCCCAAATCATAGTATTTGTTTCAAATCATAGCATCTGAACCAAATCATATTATTTGTGCCAAAACAGTGTATTTGTACAAAGTTATAACATCTTTTCTAAATCATAGTATTTCAATCAAATCTCAGTAGTTGTGCTAAAATTCAGTATTATTGCCAAGTCATACTATTTCTGCCAAATCATAGTATTTGTACTAAATCATAGTACTTGTGCCAAATTATACTATTTGTACCCAATCATAGTATTTGTGCCATATCATCGCATTTGTCAGTTCAACTTATTTAACTCTTCTCAACAGCCAAACACCTCTTCTTCACCCCGTTTCAGCAGAATTGTGAGTTTTTTCACCCCTTTTCAGCACAAATCCCAGATTTTTCAGGTGTTTTCAACAGAAATCTCTTTTTCAGCAGACATTCTGCTGATTCACCTTTTTTCAGTGCAACTACTTCTTTACCTCTTTTCATTAGAAATTCTGCTGATTCACCTATTTTAAGCAGAATTTTCAGCCTTTCACCTCTTATCAGTACAAATCTCAGTATCTTCTGCTCATTTCAGAAGAAACCTTTTCACCTCTCCTCTTTTCAGTACAAATTTGAACTTCTTTACACCTTTTAAGCAGAATCATTGCCTTTCCACCTCTTTTCAGCAAAAGTTTCTGTTTTTTCACGTGTATTTAGCAGAATTTTTCAGTTTCTTTACTGCCATACAATTTTTGCAGCTTTTCATCTTTTTCAGTCATTTTCAGCAGACAGCTTCAGCGTTAAGGCATCCACACAGCATTTTCGCAGGAAATGCAAATTTTTCTAGTTCTTTATTATACTTTATTCTGGTTGCTTCCGTACGTTTTTTGCCGCTTAACTACTGCTTCAGTTTTCAGCCGATTTTCACCGTTCAAACTCTATACTGTTCTGCTCTTTCTGCTGACGTAGGCTATGACTTTTGGTGTTTATTACTATTATACTTTTTAAAATATTACACTTTTTTCCTTTAATTTGTCCCATTGAAATGAATGGAAATCTTCAGAAATTCTGCTAAAACTTGCTTGTTTTTTAAACTTAACTACTTTGTCATACTTTCACCTAGAAACTCCATTCAAACTTTAAAATGTTGTCAGATTATTGGGCTATTCCTGTCTGATTCAGCTTTTTCAGATCTTCTACCGTTTTAATTTTATACCTCTTTAAGTTTTCAGTTGCAACATTGTGATTTTTCACAAAATACATGCGTTGCTATGGTTGCTATGCAATTAAGTCAGAGTGAGGGCTGGTCCTTTCTGAATTTTCTCTTCATGTCTAAACAACTTCTTGCTACTGGCTCAATTTGCACTCAACCCCCACAAATTATACATCAAAACGTAGGTATTTTTGCTGGCTTTCAGAAAATGTCACTATCATTCTTGTGGGACTTATAGATGTTTTGCAAATCTCCTTAGAGTAACATAAAGTCTGAAAACTCTCCATAGAAACTCAATGGAGAGTTTCTTCAAAATCAGCGCTGGAATTCTCTAATGAGAGGCATTTTCAAATCGTCATATCTCCTTAACGAAACAAAGTTGAGACATGAGGCTTGTGCAAATATATCTTCAGACACTCCTGATGCTCACAATTCAAGAAGTTTTTTCTCACCTATTACCGTTCTGGAATGAGTTACACTTGTTTGAGGGTAGGAAATTCATCATTCGCTCAGATCTGTTCAGATTTCAAACTCTGGAAAAGCGGCACTTTTTTCTCTTGTCATATCTTTTTGATGGATTTCCACAGAGACCTGAAAATTTCCATGACTGTTCACCAAAGCCTGCTGTTTCTTACGGTGAAAGAATGATTTTGATGCTCCATATAGATTTAGAGTTACAAAACGTTGTTTGAGGGCAAGTCAAGGCAGTTTTGCTTTGCCTCTACTCAGTTACAGTGTATTACAAGTCATATATCTTCAATAATTTATATTTTATCTCTGAATTATGAAGACCTGTAGATTCCCCCATCTCTTCTGAACAAAACGGTGTCAGAATGAGCGTTCTAGCCCCTACGGTTAGGAAATTATGGCCATTTGTTCAAGGGGAGTCCTTAATGTGAGAAATACACTGAAGAAGACTCATACTTCTCTCTGTGTCTGTGTGTGTAAGGGCTGATTACAGCAGGTGCAGCCAATTTAACTGACCTAGATATACCAAGCCCAGACTCTTAACAGCCACTGTTCCCTTTAGGCTCTGTGTATGTGTGTGTGTATCAATATTTCTCCCATGTTAAAGTATTACTCCTCCATAATAGTATTTCTGCTAAATCAAAGTACTTCTACTACATCTTAGTACTTCTGCTCAATCATACTAATTCTGGGTAATCATAGTATTTTTGCCAAATCATGGTATTTGTGCCAAATCATGGTTTTTGTGTCAAATCATGACATTTCTGATATGTTATAGTATTACTAGTAGGTGGAGGTATTTCTGTTATGTTATAGTATATGTGCTGAATATAGTATATCTGCCAAATCATAGTATTTATCCCAAATCATAGTATTTATGCAAAATTGCAGTATTTCTGCTAAAAAGCAGAAATAGTACCTTTTAGCAGAAATTTCTGTCAAAAGATATTATTTATGTTAAAACATAGTATTTCTGCTAAATCATAGTATTTGTGCCAAATCATAGTATTTGTACTAAGTCATAGTACTTGTGCCAAATCATAGTATTTGTACCCAATCATAGTATTTCTACCATATCATTGTATTTGTGCCAAATCATGGTATTTTTTTGCCAAATCATGTTATTTGTGCCCAATTAAAATTTCTATTATGTTATAGTATTACTACTAAGTCGTAGAATTTCTGTTATGTTATAGTATATCTGCTGATTATAGTATATGTGCCAAATCGTAGTATTTATAGCAAATCATAGTATTTGTGCCCAAACATAGTATTTCTTGCCAAATTGTAGTATTTGTGCAAAAACATACTATGTCTGCTAAATCATAGTATATCTGTTATGTTATAGTATTACTACTAAGGCATAGTATTTCTACCAAATCAAAGTATTCCTTCAAAATCATAGTATTACTGCAATTTCATAGTATTTGAGCAAAATCGTAGTATATGTGCAAAAACATACTATGTCTGCTAAATCACAGTATATCTGTTATGTTAAAGTATTACTAGTAAGTCACAGTATTTCTGCCAATTCGTAGTATTTGTACTAAATCATGGTACTTGTGCCAAATCTTAGTATTTTTTGCAAATCATAGTATTCGAACCAAAACATAGTAGTATTTGTACGAAGTCATAGTATTTCTTCTAAATCATAGTATTTCAATCAAATCTCAGTAGTTGTGCTGAAACGCAGTATTATTGCCAAATCATAGTATTTGTACTGAAACATAGTATTTGTGCCAATAAGAGTATTTCTACTAAATCATAGTACTTGTGCCAAATCATAGTATTTCTGCCACATTGTGCTAGGTGTGCAAAAACATAGACTGTCTGCAAAATCATAGTATATCTGTTATGTTATAGTATTACTACTAAGGCATAGTATTTCTACCAAATCATAGTATTCCTTCAAAACCATAGTATTACTGCAATTTCATAGTATTTGAGCAAAATCGTAGCATATGTGCAAAAACATACTATGTCTTCAACATCACAGTATATCTGTTATGTTATAGTATTACTACTAAGTCACAGTATTTCTGCCAATTCGTAGTATTTGTACTAAATCATACTACTCGTGCCAAATCATAGTATTCAAATCAAAATATAGTATTTGTACCAAAGCATTGTATTTGTCCTAAAGCATAGTATTTCAACAAAATCACAGTACTTCTGCTATGTTATAGTATTTGTGCTTGTAGAAAAACCTGTGTTATTGTGAGCTACATTACCCAGCAGCCTCTGAGCAGTGAGGGAATTCATGGGACTTCTGAGCTAGATGGTCTTCCTTTGTTCCTGGGCTAACGATTGAGGAGAGAGCTGCTGGGAAGGGGAGCAAATAGCCCATAATGTATTTGTTGGGGATGGTGTGTGTCACATAAACGTGAGTTAATGTTCCATGCTTAAGATGTTTACCCTGCTACTTGTGTGTATTGGTTTTAGTTACCTTTAGCGTATGTGCTAGTTAGCGATAGCTATGGCAGCCCAGTTATTTGATTGTTTTAGGCTTGTTCCTGCTTTGTTTGTTCCCCCTACAAATTTATGTGAATTTGTACACTGTAATATCGCTGTATTACGTAGTGGCTAAGTAGGAGGCTGACTGTTACTAAGTGCATCAGCACAAATTTCAGCTTTTTTGGGCTGTTTTCAGAAAAAAAACTCTTTTCAGCAGAAACTCTGCTGATTCACCTCTTTTCAGCGCAACGTTCTGCTTCTTTGCCTCTTTTCTGCAGAAATTCTGCTGATTCACCTCT
Organism: Oreochromis niloticus; assembly: GCF_001858045.2. Taxonomy (NCBI): domain Eukaryota; kingdom Metazoa; phylum Chordata; class Actinopteri; order Cichliformes; family Cichlidae; genus Oreochromis; species Oreochromis niloticus. Next base: position 1,675 of record NW_020327347.1, on the reverse strand, counting down.
TTTCTGCAAAATTTTCATCTTTTTCGCCTCTTATCAGCACAATTCTCAGCAGCTTCTGCTGATTTAGCAAAATTGTCAGTTTCTTCATCTCTTGTTTTTGTTAGAATGAGTTTGGTTCAGTGAGATGAGCAGCTGCCTTGAGACCAGAAGGACCAGGTTTGAATTCCGGTCATGGCAAAACCTGTTTTCAGCACAAATCTCAGCTTTTTAGTGGTTTTAAGCAGAAACCTGTTTTCAGCAGAAATTCTGCTGAATTTTTGCTTTTCACCACACCACTTTTCAGCAAAAAATTTCAGCTTCTTCACCTGTTTTAAGCAACATTTTCAGTTTCTTCACCGCCATACATGCTGGAGGCATCCACACTATTGAGTTCCTGTTTCTCTTTATTGTGTGGATGCCCTAAAAGGGCTTCCACACTATTGTTTTCCTGTTTCTCTTTATTGTGTGGATGCTTTATGCATCCACACTATTGAGTTCCTGTTTCTCTTTATTCTTTATTCTACTTTATTATTATTATTCTAGTTGCCACTTTTGCACTTTTTTTGGCACTTAACTACTTCCACAATTTTCAGCCGATTTTCACCGTTCAAATTTTAAACTATTCTGCTATTTCTGCTAATGATGGCAATGACTTTTGGTATTTTTAACTATTATACTTTTTAAAATATTAAGCTTTTTTCCTTTAATTTGTCCCATTGAAATGAATGGGAAACTTCCACAATTCTGCTAAAACTTGCTTGTTTTTGAAACTTAACTACTTTCTCATACTTTCGCCTAGAACAACCATTCAAATTTTAAAATGTTCACAAATTATTGGGCTATTCATGAATGATTCAGCTTTTTCATATCTGTTACCATTTTCATCTTATCCCTCTTTAAGTTTTGAGTTTCATTTTTGTGATTTTTCACAAAATACATGCGTTGTTATGGTTGCTATGCACTTGGCTTTCAGTGTGCCACTGAAAGTTTTGCAGTCTTCTCTTCATGTCCGAACAACTTCTTGTTACTTGCTCAATCTTCACTCCACTTCCACAATTTAAACATCAAAACGTAGGTATTTTTGCTGGCTTTCAGAAAATGTTACTATCATTGTTGTGGAATTTATAGAATTTTGGCAAATCTCCTCAGACCAACACAAAGTCTGGAAACTCTCCATAGAAAGTCAATGGAGAGTTTGTTCAAAATCACCGCTGGATTTCTGTAATGAGAGGCATATTCGAATCGTCATATCTCCCTAACAAAGCGACGTTAAGACATGAGGCTTGTGCCAATATATCTTCAGACACTCCTGACGCTCACATCGTACGATTTTTTTTCTCACCTATTACCATTTGGCCATGAATTACGTTTGTTTGAGGGTAGGAAATTTGTCCCTCGCTCAGATTTCTTCAGCTTTCAAACTCTGGAAATGAACCACTTTTTTCTCTCGTCATATCTTTTTGATAGATTTCCACAAAGACCTGAAAATTTCCATGACTGTTCACCAAAGCCTGCTGTCTCTTACGGTGAAAGAATGATATCGATACTCCAAATAGATTTAGAGTTAGAAAGCGTTGTTTGAGGGCAGGTCAAGGCAGTTTTTGCTTCGCCTCTACTCAGTTATGGTGCATTACAAGTCAAATATCTTCAATAATTCATATTTTAATGATAAATTGTTAACACTTGAAGATTCCCC
>NW_020327346.1:0-37113 GCF_001858045.2 Oreochromis niloticus | reverse complement strand
TTGTCCTTAAATAATAATACTATAAACTTGCAGTCAAATATTATAGCCAACGAAACAGACTAGCAAAATGTATTTGGATCTAATTTATTATTTATCTGAATGGATGTATTACAAAATAACCAGATTATCTTATTACAAATAAACTTTTAAAAAGGTGATATTTTATATAATTGATCAAAGTAAGCCAAACTAGCAGTGTTAATTCCAAAGTCTAATGCAAAATTAAAATGACAAATGTAAGGCTGTGTAAGTAGTTTCTACTATAAGTTCTACTGTACTGTAATTCTACTACTGTATATTCAACTTGTAATTTCCAGCAAAATGACTGAATGTGAGAGAGCTTAATGACAGGAAAGGAGCAGTGAGAGCAGAGATCTCTCAGAATTCTGTAACAGATAGAGCAAGTACTGGTAACTTGGATTTCTGAAAACTTGGATTCTGAAAACTTGGATTCTGAAATTAGATAGAGCAGTAGAGATAGAGGGATACAAGATAGAATGGCTGTCAAATTAGATAGAGCAGTAGGGATAGAGGGATACAAGATAGAATGGCTGTCAAATTAGATAGAGCAGTAGAGATAGAGGGATACAAGATAGAATGGCTGTCAAATTAGATAGAGCAGTAGAGAGAGGGATACAAGATAGAATGGCTGTCAAATTAGATAGAGCAGTAGGGATAGAGGGATACAAGATAGAATGGCTGTCAAATTAGATAGAGTCGGGAGAGTGATAGGATAGACAGAATTGCTTATAATGATAGAGAGAGAGAGGATCTTCTGCAGCAGGTCACCTGTAAGACACAAAAGGCCTGGAATTAGTCGTATTTCCAATATGCTTGGATTTACCATACTCTTCAGACTATATGGCACACCTAAAATCCTGTCATTTTTACAAAAATATACAATGTGCCTAGTGTATCGATTCTGGTTATGCTTACTGACCTCGAACAGGATTTCTGTGGTACACAGCGCTCAAAATTCTGTCAAATATTTTAGTAAGACTTCGGTGAGCTACAAAGCTGCGCTGCTTGATGTATTGTCAGAGCATTATGGCTACCATAGTCAGGACCCTCGCAGAGTAATTCGTACAGTGCTTCAACATAAGATTATGGTGTGTGTACAAGAACCTGGCACGTGCTAAGAGACATGCTTATGAAGCAGATTTCAAACTGATCAACCCATGAAGAGTTTGATGGATTTGTGGATGAGGAATGAACTGAAAAAGTGAGTTCTGTATTTTATGTGTTACAACTGAACAGTGTCGAGAGTTGTTGTGAATGACTTGAATAAAGTTTGACTTATCTGACTGTTTGTTTGGCTTAATCTGCCTTAAAAACAGACTTGTTTATTGACATTATGCCTTGTAATTTCAAAAATACAGTACATGTAGGGCTTTAAATACTAAAGAGTTCTACAGTAAATTATTGTACTGAACAGAATGACAATGTTTAACAAATGATGGTGGAACTGTTATAAGGACATTTTTACGTTCTATTAAAACAATAAACTAAGTCTATAAACTCAAACCAAGACGTGCTGCTACAGTAACTTACTGTAAATATTATATGGTCCAAATAAACCCGCACACTGAGGTTACAGCAGACAGATTCAGGCCTCCTGCTTTAAACACTTTATATCCATTAAACTCAAAATTATTTATTGACTGGCCAAAAAGAACAAAACCTTTCTCACATTTGCCTAAAAACATCTTGATGATCAGCAAGAGCTGTGCGGACTCACGGTACTAAACTGAATCTTCTAAAGTGAGAGAAATATTTCAGAAAAACACCAGCATTAAAGTCAAACATGGTGCCGTTACTGTGATTGTCCAGAGTTCCTTTACTACTTCAGGACCTACATAAACTCATCAGGTCCTGCGCTTAAGTTTAATCACACTTGGGATTTGCAGCAGGAAATTGATCTGAAGCACACAAGCAAGTCCAACTGAATGTCTTGGTGTAGACTAATCAGAGTCTCAACTTTAATGAAATTGAGATCCTTGAAATGATTTCAAAACACTATTTTTGACCTTAATTAAGACAACTGGAATTAAAGTGGACCAAAATCCCCCAGTGATGTAAATCAGTCATTACTAGTTACTATAAATGCTTGATGGTAGTTGTTGCTATCAGGGCTATCACAGCTGGGTATTAGAGAACAGACAGCTCTGGTTTGGTTTTCTCTGCTTCATACATGAAATCATCACTTTAAAACTGCTTTTTTTGTATTTATCCAGGTCATCCTTGTTAGATGATTGGAAACGTGACCAAAAAAAAGCATGAAAAAAATAATCTGCAAGGAAGAAAGACTTTTCCCAGCACTGTACCTCAGACAAAACCTTTACTTACCAGACTTGAGACGATCAGATCAGCAGTCTAGAGAAAGGAAACAATTCATCAGATCACTGTTTAATGATTCAGACTGTTGAGCCTCTTCACACACAATCCAATTTACTGTGACATTAAATAACTAGTCAAATCCTCAATTTCTTCATGCCTTTATGAACTCACTGTAGTCTAAAGAGGGCACAATTTAATTGCAGAGTCTCAGATGGCTTTAACATGTTTAATAAAAACATTCATACTACAGAATTGCAAAGAAGAGGCACCAATATTTGTTGGCACAAATGCAGGATATACCAAATATTTCGTACACAGAAGCTTTGTGGCTCCAACATTTTCTATCTCAAGTCAGCTCTAATAAAATGTGAAGAACGACAACTTTTAATCTAATTTCTAAATGTTGAATACAAATTAATCATTTAAATCAGAAGCAACAGAAAACCACAACAACAACAGTGGCACACCATTTTTTTAATGAAAATTTCTTAAAATATTACACTAAAAGGTCATTCCATTGTATTTGTTGCTAGCAATATTTATGTGTTTTGCAGTACATACCTTTTTGGCAACATTTATATTTAATTTTAAAACATTGGCTTTACTATACCTACTCACAACTGTACTTCTCTTACATTTTATTATTGCATTTTATTATTGCTTAAGTGTTTATCTATCACTTATAGGCTACGTTCACACTGCAGGTCTTAATGCTCAATTCAGATTTTTTGATCAAATCCGATTTTTTTTGTCTGCTTGTTCACACTACAAATAAAATGCAACAGCAAACGCTTTCTAGTGTGAACGCTCAAAGAGGCCCGCATGCGCAAAAGAAGACGTCACACACAACGCGCTCTGTTTAGACCCAGAGCAAACAGTATTGTTTGACTGATGGCCCTTAATATAAAGACTTCGGACTTTACGTTTCCCAATTTTTGCTTTAAGTTATTTTGTTATTTACATAATAATGTAAATAACCTAATAATGATCCTTATTGCTGTTTCAGAGGAGCGGTGCTTCAAAGGACAGCAGATTATACAGTACAAATAAAATTTTCACGTTGTCTTCCCAACAGTTTCACTGACATCTACAATGGATGGCCAGGAAGCGTTCGTGATGTCTTCTCAGGCGCTTCTCTGGTACTGATAATTGGCGTCTTTCTTGTGTCAGTGACGTAAAAGACGGATTTAATGCGACATGACCGTTCAAACAGCAGTCCCTTTCTAAAACATCCGATATGTATCGGATTCTGTACCACATAGGAAAGTGACCCAGATCGGATTTGAAAATATCGGATTTGTCCCGGTCACACTGTCATACCATCACTGATACCAACATGACAAAAAAAATCTGATTTGATGCGCTTTCGCCTGCAGTGTGAACGTAGCCTTAGTCACTCAGGCAAAATACTTCTAGTGTTTTGACTTCATGCTAATTCATAAGTGGAATGAGAGAGAAAATAAAAATCGATAGCTGTGGTGCTCTTAAGTCTTTAAGGTACCACCAATACTCACAATAAATCCACAAACATAAGGAGAAATCGAACAACTGCATGAAGATATCTCTGACATTTAACTATGTTTGGACTTGATAAGCCATCAAAAATTAAAATCAGAAATTAATGGACTATTAAACTTCATTGACACTTTCAGGGGCAGTCAGTGGTCCTATGTGGGGGCTTTGCTGCTACAGATTCTAAATCCTGACTATTTGTCTTTGCCCATGAGTGAATGGCAAGATAACACGAATAGCCAAACTACTGTAAGTAAATTACTAAACATTACCATTGCTGTCTACTTACCAGCAAAGGCAAAACCAAAGATCTGTTCACTCTGTGTAACAAAAGACAAAGAACAAAAATACAGGCTCAGACAACTCCAATCAGCACTACAGTCAATACTGCATCACTCTCTATAGTCAAAAACATTCTGGAAACTTCTTTGTTTAACACAGCTGGAATACAAACAACAACTCTCCTCTGTTTTCTTTTTCCACACCCTAATAAAGATTATCATCTTCATAAAAAGGTAATATGTAGTTTTATCCATTTGCAATAAGCCACACAAGTTTCTGAGTCATGTAATGCTCCAAAATTTAGGTTCAGTTACATAAGAGAGTAGATATCGTAGCCAATGATTTGCTACACCTAGCACTGCACACTTTATCAAATGGTGATGTCACAATTTAAAAGTAGGCAACAATCACAAATGATAGCTTGTATGGAATGTTTGTAGGCTTTAACATTTGAGGTGGCCTGCATTCAAATTCTATTAACACAAAAACAAATAGTCTATAAACTTACACCAAGATGTGCTGCTACAATAACTTACTGTAAATATTATATGGTCCAACAAAACCAACACACTGGAGGTTAGAGCAGACAGTTTCAGGCCACCTGCTTTAAACATGTCATTGTAACAACAGTGGCACACCATTTTTGCAATTAAAATTTCTTAAAAATTATAATAAAAAGTCCTTCCATTGTACCTGTTGGCAGGAATCTTTTTGTATTTTGCAATATTTCCCTTTTATATATAATTTTCAAACACATTGTATCAAGCAAATTATTAAGAAAGTAATTTAAACTTAGTGTATATAAATTACACACAGGCTTTAACATACACAATATTGCCTACTCACAACTCTGGTTCTCTTAGTTTTTTTATTATTGCTTAAATGTTTAACCTACCACTTCTATTCACTCAGGCAAAAATACTTCTATAGTGGTCTGACTTGAATGTAAGACATGAGCAGAATATGAGTGAAGATATAAATCAACAACTGTGGTGCTCTTAAGTGTTTAAGCTACCACTTACACTAACTCACCTAAAATGCATTCATAGTTGTGTCTGCTACGTAAATCCACAAACAAATGGACAACACAAACAACTGTATAAAAACAGTTGTTTGTGTTCAAACATAAAAATCAGACACAAATGGCCTATTAAACTTCAGAGACAGTCAGAGGTCATGTGTGGGGCCTTTGCTGCTACAAGGTATAAATTCTGACCATTTGTTTTTGCCCATCAGTAAATGGTTATGTCACAAAAACCAAACTACGTTAGGTAAGTTGCTAAACATGTTACACAGTGACAATGTCATATTTCTGCAGTTACAATTGCTGTTTACTTACCAGCAAAGGCAAAACCGAAGTTCTGTTTCACTCTGTGTAACAAAAGAACAAAAATACAGAATCAGACAACTGAAATCAGCATCAGAGTCAATACTGCATCACAATCTGTAGTTGAAAAAAAATCTGTTAAATTCTTTGTTTACAACAGCTTTACTATAAACACCCCATCTTCTCTTTCTGTACCTTATTAAAGATTTCCGTCTTTATTAAGGTGATGTGTCGTTTTATCAATCTGCAGTAAGCCACAAAAATGTTGTTGTTGCTATCAGGGCTTTCACAGCTGGGTATTAGAGAACAGATAGCTCTGGTTTGGTTTTCTCTGCTTCATACGTGAAATCATCACTTTAAAAATGCTTTTTTGTATTTATTCATATCATCCCTGTTAGATGATTTGAAACGTGACAAAAAAGCATGAACAAAACAAATCTGTAAGGAAGAAAGACTTTTCCCAGCACTGTACCTCAGACAAAATGAACTCACTTTAGTCTAAAGAGGGCAAAATTTAATTGCAGAGTCTCAAATGGCCTTAACATGTGTAATAAAAACAATAATTACTACAGAAATGCTTTGATAAGCCTTTAAAATTAAAATTAGACATAAATGGCCTATTAAACTTCAGGGACATTTTTAGGGACACTCAGAGGTCTAGTGGGGGGGCTTTACTGTTTATAAATCCTAAATGTGTTTTTGCCCATGAGCAAATGGCAAGATATCACAAAAAGCCAAACTATTGTATATAAATTGCTAAACATGTTACACAATCCCAGTTTCATATTGCTTCAGTTACAATCACTGTTTACTTACCAGCAAAGGCAAAACCAAGCTTTATTTCACTCTGTGTAACAAAAGACAAAGAGCAAAAATACAGGATCAGAAAACTCAAATCAGCATCAATACTGCATCACTCTGTTGTCAAAAAGATTCACTAAACTTCTTTGTTTACTACAGCTGGAATACAAACAACAACAACTCTCCTCTGTTTTCTTTGGTCTACATCTCATTTAAGATTGCAATAACACTCATACATGAAAAACTGCACGATATATTTTTAAGGCTTTAATATTTGAGGTGGTCTGCATTCAAATTCTACTTCCTAAAATATTATCAACTGCACATAGTATCATTAAATATGCTGTAGTTTTAAAATAAATATCTATGTACCATTCTAATAATAATATACTGCCATATTTTATTTATGTGAAGGTGGGCTGTTGTTTATTTCATTAATTTTCCACAAAGTGAGAATTTAAACTGTGCTGCAGATTTAGGCACAAACAAGCCTTTGTTAAACAGTTCTTAAAAATTAAAGTCTCCTGTTTAGGAGTTCTTATTATTCTTGAGCTATGTACACAGGTACTTTTGAAAATGGAGATTTTTCTATGCGTTTGCACCTTTCGTCCACACTTAAACGGCGTTTTCGGTGACTGAAAACGGAGATTTCTAAAAACGCTTGCCAGGATATTTTCGAAAACTCAGTTTTTGCATTTATGTGTGGACGACAAAAACGGAGAAAACGCAGCGTCAAAGATGTGCGCCTTTTTTGACGTCACACTGTGCGCCACGTTATTGTTTCGGTGAAATGCATTTCTACAATACGGTTACTGTTAATTGTACTCTCTGCAGTGTTTAAATGCTTACATATACACACACACAGTTACTGTCCCCCCACACATATGACTCGGTTCTGCTTTTATGCCCCATCTTTGTTTGCTATTTCCCACCGAGGCTTCTAGACTTCTGATTGGCCAACATTTCTACAGGTTAGGAATATATCGCCACCTGTTGCTTTGGCATGTTCCTAGCAGCGTTTTCCTTCATTTCTGCATTTACGTGTGGACGGGATTGTTTTTTAAAACGAAAAATCTCAGTTTTCAAAAATAGACTATGTCCCCACATACATGGGTATGTTTAATCCTCAGTTTCTCCCTCCCTCCTTTCTCTTAATTAACCCACAAGACCTGGACAAATGTGACTCTTTTTCTCCCGTGTTCGGTCAGAGGCGGTAAAATGGCTCCTTTGATCTTGCCGAAACTGAATCTATGGGGGTTCGTTAAAAACGTTACAGCCGAAAGAATGAGGCTGTTTTAACCAACTGATTTTAGAAGAGAGCTAACTGCACCTTATTTAACAGACTGAAAAACACGAACACACCGAATACAATTAATAAAACAACACAATAACCGTGGTTTACAGTCAAATGAATTATCTTCATTTCACACTGGGCTCATAAGAGCGCTAGGCGTTAGCATTGGGTTGTTAGCGTTAGCTCATCAAACACTGCTTTTACATACAAAAATGACAATTTTTCACTAAAAAGCAACCATTGTGTTACCTTAATATGAGTTATACCTCGGCTGGATTTATAAATCACTAACAAGAACTCGTTAAATCGCGCAAACAGAGTATAGACAATTCGGAGAGCAGAAGAGAAGCAGCACTTACCGAGAGCGGACTCAACGAAGTGTGCGGAGAGGCAGATGTCAGCCAGTCAGGTAAAAGATGAGGCGTGAGGCGTTCACGGGTAGTAGGAAATTCCAGTATTACACACAATGGGCATTATAAACATCGAAAATGTAGGTAATTTTAAATATTTTATACAATATTTATTTGCTACAGAAAAAAAAGCAGAACTTTAATTCTATAAGTTGAATAAATATTATTAGAAGGCTCTTCTCCTGAACACCAACACCAAAGAGCTGGTGATAGAGTTCACCAGACCTAAAAAAAACCAAAACAAAAACAAAAAACAGTCCAGGACAGTCTGCAAAGATATTTTAAAGACAATATATTTACAAAAATTTACAAATAAATTTGGAAAAAAACCAAGAAAAACCAATAGATAAACACAAAATCAAATATACAGAAATGTAAAGAGAGAAACACACACACAGGGTTTATGCCAGTCAACCATTCTGAATATATTATATTTTTATCCAACAATGAGATGCTGCCCTGAAGAGGGTCTCTCTCTCTCTCTCTCTCTCTCTCCCTCACACACACACACACACACACACACAGCAGCAGCAGCAAGTGAACAGATGCTGTTAACAGCATGTTTCTAGGTCAGTCAAGCAGCTGTGAGCTTCTCAATTTGAATCCACCAATCAGAGAGGCTGTGTGCTTTTTCCCACCAAAACTGGTGCACCAAGTGCAGGCTTTTACAGCACAGAGAGAGACGGGATTTTTGCAGTGTATTTCTCATAGTGAGGACTCCCCTCAAACAAACAGCCATAAATTCCTAACCGTAGGGGCTAAAACGGTCATTCTTAGACCGTTGTGTTCAGAAGACATGGGAGAATCAGATATGATTGATTGTCCTAGAAGCCATCAATGCACTAATATGCAAATTTGCATGTGTCAGGCCTCAGATATCATTGGCTGGTTTGGAAGCCGTGCATGCCCTGATATGTAAATTTGAATATTAGACTCCTCACAGAGGATTAACTCCCTGGGGAGCTGGCAGAAATATATAGAAATACTATGATTACCCAGAAATACTGCATTTAGTAGAAATACTATGTTTTAGCACAAATACTATAAAATGGCAGGAATACTATAATTAAGCAGAAATACAATATTAAATACAACTCCTATAAAAAGTAGAAATACTGTACTATGATTTGGTAGAAAAACTATAATTAATCAGAAATACTATATTTGGCAGAAATACTGTAATCAGCACATATACTGTAACATGACAGAAATTCCTCCACTTAGTAGTAATACTATAACATAACACAAATGTTATGATTTGGCACAAAAACCATGATTTGGCAAAAATACTATGATTTAGCAGAAATACTATGATTGAGCAGAAGTACTAAAATGTAGTAAAAGTACTTTGATTTAAGAGAAATCCAATTATGGAGGAGTAATACTTTAAAATGGGAGAAATATTGATACACACACACATTCACAGAGCCTAAAGGGAAGAGTATTTGTGCCATGGAGTGTTAAGAAGAATCTGAGGTCCATATTAGAAAAGCTGGTAAAAAGTTTTCAGAATTGTAATAAATGATGAATATGAATTAGTGGTCTGTGATAGTGTATTAATTTGTAGGGCAAAAAACATGTTGTTCAAGGTGGAGTTGAACCCACGACCTTTAGGTAGCAGACCTGTGTCATTACCAGCTGCGCCACTGGGAAAGGCAGTGAGCTTTTGGGAAACAGGGTGATGAGCAGTCAGAATTAGATCGCGGTGAGAGGCAAAGAGCGCCGTTTTTTGGAGTTACAAAACGTCATGTAACTCAAAAACTAGGTGGACTAGAAGCATAATTCTTGTACTGGGTGAATCAGCGGACTTTGGTGTACTTTGACTGCGATTTTCATTGCTCTTTGTACATCCGTCGCTGAGATATGACAAGAGAAGAAACGGCAGACCTCAGATATGATTGGCTGGCTGGGAAGCTGGCAGAAATATATAGTAATAGTGTGATTAAGCATAAATACTACATTTAGCAGAAATACTGTATTAAGCACAAATCCTATAAAAAGCAGAAATACTATATTAAGCACAAATGCTATAAAAAGCAGAAATACTATATTAAGCAATATAAATATCCTATAAAAATGGTATAAAAAGCAAAAATACTGTAATATGATTTGGTAGAAAAACTATAATTAATCAGAAATGCTATATTGGGCAGAAATACTATATTTAGCACAAATCTTATAAAATAGCAGAAATAGTATGATTCAGCACAATAGTAATAACTTAAACAGAAAAATTGGAAAAGCAAAATGGACAGCTGAAAAAATGCTGAACATGCTAAGGGTCCTTCAAATGTACTTGTTAAATGAAAAAAAAAACTCAGCAAAAAAAGTGTAACAGTCACACAATCACAAATATGGAAACATATGGAAACACACATGCACAGAGAGACACACAGGATCAAATTCAGTCAACCAGTCTAAATATATTGAATTTAAATCATACAATAAGATGCTCCCATAAAAACTCTGTCTCGCCCTCTCTTTCTCTCTCTCTGTCACACACACACACACACACACACACACACACACACACAGGGAGAGAGGAGCAACTTGCTAGGTCATTCAAGCAGCCTGGGAGCTGCTAAATTTGAATCCACCAATCAGAGAGGCTGTGTACTTTTTCCCGCCAAAACAGGTGCAGCCGTTTTTACACACACTCAGAACAGAGAGAGGCACAGGATTTTTGCAGTCTATTTCTCATAGTGAGGATTCCTCTCAAACAAATGGCCATAATTTCCTAACCGTAGGGGCTAGAACGGTCATTCTTACACCGTTTTGTTCAGAAGAGATGGGGGAATCTTACAGTGTTGACAATTTATCATTAAAATATGAATTATTGAAGATATTTGACTTGTAATGCACCATAACTGAGCAGAGGCGCAGCAAAAACTGCCTTGACTTCCCCTCAAACAACACTTTCTAACTCTAAATCTATTTGGAGTATCGATATCATTCTTTCACCGTAAGAGACAGCAGGCTTTGGTGAACAGTCATGGAAATTTTCAGGTCTCTGTTGAAATCCATTAAAAAGATATGACGAGAGAAAAAAGTGGTTCATTTCCAGAGTTTGAAATCTGAAGAAATCTGAGCAAACGACGAATTTCCTACCCTCAAACAAGTCTAACTCATCTCAGAACGGTAATAGGTAAGAAAAATATTCTTGAATTGTGAGCGTCAGGAGTGTCTGAAGATATACCGGGACAAGCCTCATGTCTAAACTTCGCTTCGTTAAGGAGATATGACGATTCGAATATGCCTCTCATTGCAGAAATCAAGCAGTGATTTTGAACAAACTCTCCATTGACTTTCTATGGGGATTTTTGAGACTTTGTGTTGGTCTGAGAAGATTTGACAAAATTCTATAAATCCCACAACCATGATAGTGACATTTTCTGAAAGCCAGCAAAAATACCTACGTTTTGATGTATAATTTGTGGAAGTTGAGTGAAAATTGAGCAAGTAGCAAGAAGTTGTTCGGACATGAAGAGAAGACTGCAAAACCTTCAGTGGCACACTGGAAGCCAAGTGCATAGCAACCATAACAACGCATGTATTTTGTGAAAAATCACAATTTTGCAACTCAAAACTTTAAGAGGCATAAAAGTAAAACGGTAAAAGATTTGAAAAAGCTGATTTATTCCTGAATAGCCCAATAATTTGAGAACATTTTAAAGTTTGAATGGTTGTTCTATGTGAAAGTAGGAAAAAGTAGTTAAGTTTCAAAAACAAGCAAGTTTTAGCAGAATTGCGGAAGTTTCCCATTCATTTCAATGGGACAAATTAAAGGAAAAAAACGTAATATTTTAAAAAGTATAATAGTATAAAATACCAAAAGATATTGCCGGAAAGAGCAAAAATAGCAGAATAGTTTAAAATTTGAACGGTGAAAATCGGCTGAAAATTGTGGAAGTAGATCCACGGCGAAAAGTGTACGGAAGCAACTAGAATAATAAGAATAAAGAATAAAGAGAAACAGGAACTCAATAGTGTGGATGCCTCCAGCATCCACACAACTAGAAAAATTTGCATTTCCTGCGAAAATGCTGTGTGGATGCCTTAACGCTGAAGCTGTCTGCTGAAAAGCTGAAAAAGATGAAAAGTTGCAAAGAGTTGTATGGTGGTGGAAAAAAACATGTCGCCCTGAGCAGGATTCGAACCTGGCCCTCCTGCTCTCAAGGTAGCTACTCATCTCACTGAGCTAAACTCATTCTCTCAAAAAAGTGGAGGAGGGACCGACAATTCAGCTAAAATGAGCGGAAGCTGCTGAGAATTGTGCTGATAAGAGGTGAAAAGGTTGAAAATTTTGCAGAAAAGAGGTGAATCAGAAGAATTTCTGCAGAAAAGAGGCAAAGGAGCAGAAACGTGCGCTGAAAAGAGATGAATCAGCAGAGTTTCTGCTGAAAAGAGTTTTTTTTTTCTGAAAACAGCCCCAAAAAATGGAATTTGTGCTGAAAAGGGGTGAAAAAAAAGAAAATTTTGCTGAAAAGGGGTGAAGAAGGTAAAGTATACCAAATCAAAGTATTTGTGCCAAAACATAGTGTTTCTGCCATATTGTGGTATTTGTGCCACAAAAGTTACTACATTACAACATGAATACGGATTAAAGATGGTGGTGAAAAAAAAACATGTCGCCCTGAGCAGGATTCGAACCTGGCCCTCCTGGTCTCAAGGCAGCTACTCATCTCACTGAGCTAAACTCATTCTCTCAAAGAACAGGAGGAGAGACCGACAATTCTGCTAAAATGAGCAGAAGCTGCTGAGAATTGTGCTGAGAAGAGGTGAAAAGGCTGAAAATTTTGCAGAAAACAGGTAAATCAGCAGAATTTCTGCAGAAAAGAGGTAAAGAAGCAATAAGTTGCGCTGAAAAGAGATGAATCAGCAGAATGTCTGCTCAAAGGTGGCTATTCATTTCCCTGAGCCAAAGTCACTCTTACAAAGAAGAGGTAGAGAGACGGACAATTCTGCTGAAATGAGCAGAAGCTGATAAGAGGTGAAAAGGCTGAAAATTTTGCAGAAAAGAGGTGAATCAGCAGAATTTCTGCAGAAAAGAGGCAAAGAAGCAGAAACTTGCGCTGAAAAGAGATGAATCAGCAGAGTTTCTGCTGAAAAGAGGTTTTTTTTTCTGAAAACAGCCCAAATAAATGGAATTTGTGCTGAAAAGGGGTGAAAAAAATGAAAATTTTGCTGAAAAGGGGTGAAGAAGGTAAAGTATATCAAATCAAAGTATTTGTGCCAAAACATAGTGTTTCTGCCATATTGTGGTATTTGTGCCACAAAAGTTACTACATTATAACATGAATACAGATTAAAGATGAAAGAAACTGGCAACAAATTCCTCCACTACAAACCAGTCTGATACCACTTCTTTGCAGTGTTCACGTTTACTAAGGCACTACCCAAAAGGCGCCACAAGAGGGCACTCCAACACAAGAGATGAGGTGAATGAGCAGAATTTCTGCTGAAAAGAGGCAGAAGGTTCTGTATGTAGAAAAAGAAACACTGTTGAACCATGTGTGAAATAAATAAAGAAATGAAATGAAAGAACAGCCTGGTTCTGCTCAAATTCACCAATCAGAGGTACTGCCTCAGTCTGCTTCATCAGGCTGTGTACTTGTTTCTGCCATGGAGCGTTAACAAGAATCTGAGGTCCATATTAGAAAAGCTGCTAAAATCATAAAACTTTGCAGAATTGTAATAGATTAGCAATATAAATTACAGGTCTGTGATAGTGTATAAATTTGTAGTGAAAAAAAAAACGTGGACCAAGGTGGGATTGAACCCACGACCTTTGAGCTGCAGAGCCGTGTCATTACTGATTGCGCCACCTGGAAAGGGGGCGGCGGTCTGAAAGACAGATACTTGGGCAGTCAGAAAATAGATCGCGGTGAGAGGCGAAAAACGCCGTTTTTTGGAGTTACAAAACGTCGTGTAACTCAAAAACTAGGAGGGATAGAAGCATAATTCTTGTACTGGGTGAATCAGCGGACTTTGGTGTACTTTCACTGCGATTTTCATAGCTCTTTGTGCCTCCATCGCGGAGATTTGACGAGAGAAGAAACGGCTTCATTTCCAGAGTTTGAAGACTGAGAGAAGGACAGATTTTCACCCCTCAAACAAACGTAATTCATTGCTCAACGATAAGATAATTGTAAAAACTGCTTGCACTGTGAGTGTCAGCAGTGTCTGAAGATATATTGGCACAAGCCTCATGTCCTAACTTTGCTTTGTTAAAGAGATATGGCAATTTGAAAATGCCTCCCGTTACAGAATTTCAGGTCTGAATTTCAAAACCTCCCCATAGACTTTGAATGGGGACTTGTCAGACCTTGTGTCACTCCGAGGCAAATTGCGAAAAAACGGTAAACCTCACAACAAAGATAGTGACATTGTCTGAAAGCCAGCAAAAATACCTACGTTTTGATGTATAATTTGTGGGGATTGAGTGGAAATTGAGTGAGTAGGAAGAAGTTGTTTAGACATGAAGAGAAAATTCAGAACCGACCAGCACTCACTCTGACTTAATTGCATAGCAACCATAGCAACGCATGTATTTTCTGAAAAATCACAATTTTGCAACTGAAAACTTAAAGAGAGATAAGATTAAAACGGTAGAAGATCTGAAAAAGCTGAATCAGACAGGAATAGCCCAATAATCTGAGAACATTTTAAAGTTTGAATGGAGTTTCTAGGTGAAAGCATGAGAACGTAGTTAAGTTTGAAAGACAAGCAAGTTTTAGCAGAATTGTGGAAGTTTCCCATTCATTTCAATGGGACAAATTAAAGGAAAAAAGTGTAATATTTTAAAAAGTATAACAGTAATAAACACCAAAAGTCATAGCCGGCATTAGCAGAAAGAGCAGAACAGTTTAGAGTTTGAACGGAGAAAATCGGCTGAAAACTGAGGGAGTAGATAAGTGCCAAAAAGTGTACGGAAGCAACTAGAATAATATAGTGGAATAAAGAATAAAGAGAAACAGGAACTCAATAGTGTGGAAGCCCTTTAGGGCATCCACACAACTAGAAAAATTTGCATTTCCTGCGAAAATGCAGTGTGGATGCTGTAATGCTGAAGCTGTCTGCTGAAACTAGCAGAAAAAGCTGAAAAGTTGCAGAATTTGTAAAAACTTTGCAGAAGCAAAGGAACTTTGCTAAAATGTAGTAACTTAGCAGAACTGCAATATCTTAGAGGAAACATAATACTTGGCAGAAATACAATAGCATAGCAGAACTTAGCAGAAATATTGTAACTTACCAGAAACACGATAACTTCTCAAAAATACAAGAATTTAGGAGAAATAGTATAAGATAACAGAAAGAATATATTTAGCCAAACATTCTTAAACATTACAGAAATACTATGATTTAGAAAAACAGTACAACATAACAGAAATGCTGCGATTTACCAGAGACACTGTAATTTACTATTAATATTGAATTTTTTTTAAAAAAAATACTATGTTTTAGCACAAATACTGTAATTTGACAGAAATACTATAATTCGGCAGAAATACTATGATTTAGCAGAAATACTGTAATCAGCACATATACTGTAACATGACAGAAATTCCTCCACTTAGTAGTAATACTATAACATAAAACAAATGTTATGATTTGGCAAAAAAAACGTAATTTGGCAAAATACTAATATTTAGCAGAAATAGTATGATTGAGTAGAAGTACTAAGATGTAGTAAAAGTACTTTGATTTAACAGAAATACAATTATGGAGGAGTAATACTTTAAAATGGGAGAAATATTGATACACACACACATACACAGAGCCTAAAGGGAAGAGTATTTGTGCCATGGAGTGTTAAGAAGAATCTGAGGTCCATATTAGAAAAGCTGCTAAAATCATAAAAGTTTGCAGAATTGTAATAAATGATGAATATGAATTAGTGGTCTGTGATAGTGTATTAATCTGTAGGGAAAAAAAACATATTGCCCAAGGTGTAATTGAACCCACGACCTTTGGGTTGCAGACCTGTGTCATTACCAACTGCGCCACTGGGAAAGAGAGCAAGCGCCTGGAAAACAGGGTGATGAGCAGTCAGAATTAGATTGCGGTGAGAGGCGAAAAACGCTGTTTTTTGGAGTTACAAAACGTCGTGTAACTCAAAAACTAGGTGGACTAGAAGCATAATTCTTGTACTGGGTGAATCAGCGTACTTTCGTGTACTTTGACTGTGATTTGCATTGCTCTTTGTACATCTGTCGCTGAGATATGACGAGAGAAGAAAGGGCAGACCTCAGATATGATTGGCTGGCTGGGAAGCCGTGCAGGCCCTGATATGTAAATTTTATATGTATGAGTCCTCACAGAGGATTAGCTGCCTGGGGACCTGGCAGAAATATATACAAATAGTATGATTAAGCATAAATACTATATTTAGTAGAAGTACTATGTTTTAGCACAAATACTATAAAATGGCAGAAATACTATAATTAAGCAGAAATACTATATTTGGCAGAAACACTATATTTAGTACAAATCTTATGAAATAGCAGAAATAGTATGATTTAGCAGAAATGCTGTATTTGGCACAAATCTCATAAAATAGCAGAAATAGTATGATTTAGCAGAAATGCTGTATTTGGCACAAATCTCATAAAATAGCAGAAATAGTATGATTTAGCAGAAATGCTGTATTTAGCACAAATACTGAAAAGCAGCAGAAATGCTATGACTTAGCACAACAGTAATAACTCATAGAAAAATTGGAAAAGCAAAATGGACAGCTGGAAAAATCCTGAACATGCTAAGGGTCCCTCAAATCCAATTGTTAATTGAAAAAAAAAAATCAGCAAAAAAAGTATAACAGTCACACAATCACAAATATGGGCACATATGGAAACACACATGCACAGAGAGACACACACAGGACCAAATTCAGTCAACCAGTCTAAATATATTGAATTTAAGTGATATAATAAGATGCTCCCATCAAAAGGCTCTCTCTCGCTCTCTCTCTCTCTCTCTCACACACACACACACACACACACACACACAGAGCCTAAAGGGAACAGTATTTGTGCCATGGAGTGTTAACAAGAATCTGAGGTCCATATTACAAAAGCTGCTAAAATCATAAAAGGTTGCAGAATTGTAATAAATGATGAATATGAATTAGTGGTCTGTGATAGTGTATTAATTTGTAGGGAAAAAACACATGTTGCCCAAGGTGTAATTGAACCCACGACCTTTGGGTTGCAGACCTGTGTCATTACCAACTGCGCCAATGGGAAAGAGAGCGAGTGCCTGGAAAACAGGGTGATGAGCAGTCAGAATCAGATTGCGGTGAGAGGCGAAAAACGCCGTTTTTTGCAGTTACAAAACGTCGTGTAACTCAAAAACTCGGTGGACTAGAAGCATAATTCTTGTACTGGGTGAATCAGCGTACTTTCGTGTACTTTGACTGTGATTTGCATTGCTCTTTGTACATCTGTCGCTGAGATATGACGAGAGAAGAAAGGGCAGACCCCAGATATGATTGGCTGGCTGGGAAGCCGTGCAGGCCCTGATATGTATTTGTATGTATCAGTCCTCACAGAGGATTAGCTGCCTGGGGACCTGGCAGAAATATATAGAAATAGTATGATTAAGCATAAATACTACATTTTTTAGAAAAACTATATTAAGCACAAATCCTATAAAAAGCAGAAATACTATATTAAGCAATATAAATATCCTCTAAAAATCCTATAAAAAGCAGTAAAACTGTACTATGATTTGGTAGAAAAACCCTAATTAATCAAAAATACTAAATTTGGCAGAAATAGCAGAAACACTATATTTAGCACAAATCTTATGAAATAGCAGAAAGAGTATGATTTAGCAGAAATGCTGTATTTAGCACAAATCTCATAAAATAGCAGACATAGTATGAGTTTGCAGAAAAGCTGTATTTAGCACAAATACTGAAAAGCAGCAGAAATGCTATGACTCAACACAATAGTAATAACTTAAAAAAGAAAAGCAAAATGGACAGCTGAAAGAATCCTGAACATGCTAAGGGTCCCTCAAATGTAATTGTTAAATGAAAAAAATCAGCAAAAAAAAGTATAACAGTGACACAATCACAAATATGGACACATATGGAAACACACATGCACAGAGAGACACACACAGGATCAAATTCAGTCAACCAGTCTAAATATATTGAATTTAAATCATATAATAAGATGCTCCCATAAAAACTCTCTCTCGCCCTCCCTTTCTCTCTTTCTTTGTCACACACACACACACACACACACACACACACACACACACACATAGGGAGAGACAAGTAAGTTTCTAGCTCAGTCAAGCAGCCTGGGAGCTGCTGAATTTGAATCCACCAATCAGAGAGCCTGTGCACTTTTTCCCGCCAAAACAGGTGCAGCCGTTTTTACACACATAGAGCACAGAGACAGGATTTCTGCAGTGAATTTCTCATAGTGAGGATTCCTCTCAAACAAATGGCCATAATTTCCTAACCGTAGGGGCTAGAACGGTCATTCTTACACCGTTTTGTTCAGAAGAGATGGGGGAATCTCAAAGTGTTGACAATTTATCATTAAAATATGAATTTTTAAAGATATTTGACTTGTAATGCACCATAACTGAGTAGAGGCGAAGCAAAAACTGCCTTGACCTGCCCTCAAACAACGCTTTCTAACTCTAAATCTATTTGGAGTATCAATATCATTTTTTCACCGTAAGAGACAGCAGGCTTTGGTGAACAATCTTGGAAATTTTCAGGTGTCTGTTGATATCCATTAAAAAGATATGACGAGAGAAAAAAGTGGTTCATTTCCAGAGTTTGAAATCTGAAGAAATCTGAGCGAACGATGAATTTCCTACCCTCAAACAAGTCTAACTCATTTCAGAACGGTAATAGGTGAGAAAGAAATTCTTGAATTGTGAGCGTCAGGAGTGTCTGAAGATATACTGGGACAAGCCTTATGTCTTAACTTTGCTTCGTTAAGGAGATATGACGATTCGAATATGCCTCTCATTACAGAAATCAAGCTGTGATTTTGAACAAGCTCTCCATTGACTTCCTATGGAGAGTTTTGCGACTTTGTGTTGGTCTGAGGAGATTTGCCAAAATTCTATAAATCTCACAACCATGATAGTGACATTTTCGGAAAGCCAGCAAAAATACCTACGTTTTGATGTATAATTTGTGGAAGTTGAGTGAAAATTGAGCAAGTAGCAAGAAGTTGTTCGGACATGAAGAGAAGACTGCAAAACCTTCAGTGGCACACTGGAAGCCAAGTGCATAGCAACCATAACAACGCATGTATTTTGTGAAAAATCACAATTTTGCAACTCAAAACTTTAAGAGGCATAAAAGTAAAACGGTAAAAGATTTGAAAAAGCTGATTTATTCCTGAATAGCCCAATAATTTGAGAACATTTTAAAGTTTGAATGGTTGTTCTACGTGAAAGTAGGAAAAAGTAGTTAAGTTTCAAAAACAAGCAAGTTTTAGCAGAATTGCGGAAGTTTCCCATTCATTTCAATGGGACAAATTAAAGGAAAAAAGCTTAATATTTTAAAAAGTATAATAGTATAAAATACCAAAAGATACAGCCATCATTAGCAGAAATAGCAGAATAGTTTAAAATTTGAACGGTGAAAATCGGCTGAAAATTGTGGAAGTAGATCCACGGCGAAAAGTGTACGGAAGTCCTAAGAATAATAATAATAATAAAGAATAAAGAGAAACAGGAACTCAATAGTGTGGATGCCTCCAGCATCCACACAACTAGAAAAATTTGCATTTCCTGCGAAAATGCAGTGTGGATGCTGTAATGCTGAAGCTGTCAGCTGAAACTAGCTGAAAAAGCTGAAAAGTTGCAGAAATTGTAAAAACTTTGCAGAATCAAAGGAACTTTGCTAAAATGTAGTAACTTAGCAGAACTGCAATATCTTAGAGGAAACATAATACTTGGCAGAAATACAATAGCATAGCAGAACTTAGCAGAAACATTGTAACTTCTCAGAAACATAATAACTTATCAAAAATACAAGAATTAAG
Organism: Oreochromis niloticus; assembly: GCF_001858045.2. Classification (NCBI taxonomy): domain Eukaryota; kingdom Metazoa; phylum Chordata; class Actinopteri; order Cichliformes; family Cichlidae; genus Oreochromis; species Oreochromis niloticus. The sequence continues at coordinate 17,127 of NW_020327346.1, read as the reverse complement.
GAGAAATTGTATAAGATAACAGAAAGAATATATTTAGCCAAACATTCTTAAACATTACAGAAATACTATGATTTAGAAAAACAGTACAACATAGCAGAAATGCTGTGATTTACCAGAGACACTGTAATATAGTATGAATATTTTAATTTTATATAAATACTATGTTTTAGCAAAAATACTCCAGTTTAGAAAGAAAAATATAATATAGTAGAAATACTATGATTTAGCAGAAATACTGTGATCAGCACATATACTGTAACATGACATAAATTCCTCCACTTAGTAGTAATACTATAACATAACACAAATGTTATGATTTGGCACAAAAACCATAATTTGGCAAAATACTATGATTTAGCAGAAATACTATGATTGAGCAGAAGTACTAAGATGTAGTAAAAGTACTTTGATTTAAGAGAAATACAATTATGGAGGAGTAATACTTTAAAATGGGAGAAATATTGATACACACACACATACACAGAGCCTAAAGGGAAGAGTATTTGTGCCATGGAGTGTTAAGAAGAAACTGAGGTCCATATTAGAAAAGCTGGTAAAAAGTTTTCAGAATTGTAATAAATGATGAATATGAATTAGTGGTCTGTGATAGTGTATTAATTTGTAGGGCAAAAAAGATGTTGACCAAGGTGGACTTGAACCCACGACCTTTGGGTTGCAGACCTGTGTCATTAACAACTGCGCCACTGGGAAAGACAGTGAGCTCTTGGGAAACAGGGTGATGAGCAGTCAGAATTAGATCGCGGTGAGAGGTGAAGAATGCCATTTTTTGGAGTTACAAAACGTCGTGTAACTCAAAAGCTAGGTGGGACTAGAAGCATAATTCTTGTACTGAGTGAATCAGCGGACTTTGGTGTACTTTGACTGCAATTTTCATTGCTCTTTGTACATCCGACGCAGAGATATGACGAGAGAAGAAAGGGCAGACCTCAGATATGATTGGCTGGCTGGGAAGCCGTGCAGGCCCTGATATGTAAATTTGAATGTCTCAGTCCTCAGAGGATTGGCTGCCTGGGGACCTGGCAGAAATATATAGTAATAGTATGATTAAGCATAAATATTACATTTAGCAGAAATACTATATTAAGCACAAATCCTATAAAAAGCAGAAATACTATACTATGATTTGGTAGAACAACTATAATTAATCAGAAATACTATATTTGGCAGAAATACTATATTTAGCACAAATCTTGTAAAATAGCAGAAATAGTATGATTCAGCACAATAGTAATAACTTAAACAGAAAAATTGGAAAAGCAAAATGGACAGCTGAAAAAATGCTGATCATGCTAAGGATCCTTCAAATGTACTTGTTAAATGAAAAAAAAAAACTCAGCAAAAAAAAGTATAACAGTCACACAATCACAAATATGGACACCTATGGAAACACACATGTACAGAGAGACACACAGGATCAAATTCAGTCAACCAGTCTAAATATATTGAATTTGAATCTTACAATGAGATCATCCCATAAAAAGGCTTTCTCTATCTCTCTCTCTCTCTCTCTCTCTCTGTCACACACACACACACACACACACACACACACACACACACACACACACACACAGAGGGAGAGAGAAGAAACTTTCTAGGTCAGTCAAGCAGCCTGGGAGCTGCTGAATTTGAATCCACCAATCAGAGAGGCTGTGTACTTTTTCCCGCCAAAACAGGTGCAGCCGTATTTACGTATTTGTGCCAAAACATAGTGTTTCTGCCATATTGTGGTACTACTACATTACAACATGAATACGGATTAAAGATGAAAGAAACTGGCACCAAATTCCTCCACTACAAACCAGTCTGATACCACTTCTTTGCAGTGTTCACGTTTACTAAGGCACTACCCAAAAGGCGCCACAAGAGGGCACTCCAACACAACAGATGACCTATGTACACTGATGCACTTAGTAACAGTCAGCCTCCTTGAATTGGCAGAAATACTGTGATTTAGTAGTAATACTATAACATAACAGATATACTGTGATGTTGCAGACATAGTATGTTTTTGCACTACTCATTTGTAGTGAAAAAAATTAGCAATATAAATTACAGGTCTGTGAAAGTGTATAAATTTGTAGTGAAAAAAAAAATGTTGACCAAGGTGGGATTGAACCCACGACCTTTGAGCTGCAGAGCCGTGTCATTACTGATTGCGCCACCTGGAAAGAGGGCGGGCAGCTGAAAAACAAAGACATCAGCAATCAGAAATAAAAGAGATTTCTGTTGAAAACACCTGAAAAAGCTGGGATTTGTGCTGAAAAGGGGTGAAAAAACTCAATTCTGCTGAAACGGGGTGAAGAAGAGGTGTTGGACTGTTGAGAAGAGTTAAATAAGTTGAACAGATATGTTTGGGTACAGATACTATGATTTGGTAATAATACTGTGTTTTAGCACAACTCCTGAGATTTGATTGAAATAATATGATTTAGAAGAAATATTATGACATTGTACAAATACAATGTTTTGGCACAAATACCATGATATGGCAAAAATACTATGATTTAGCAGAAATACTATGATTGAGCAGAAGTACTAAGATGTAGTAAAAGTACTTTGATTTAACAGAAATGCAATTATGGAGGAGTAATACTTTAAAATGGGAAAAATATTGATACACACACAGATACACAGAGCCTAAAGGGAACAGTATTTGTGCCATGGAGTGTTAAGAAGAATCTGAGGTCCATATTAGAAAAGCTGCTAAAATCATAAAACTTTGCAGAATTGTAATAAATGATGAATATGAATTACTTGTCTGTGATAGTGTATTAATTTCTAGGGAAAAAAAAAATGTTGACCAAGGTGGAACTGAACCCGTGATCTTCAGGCTGCCGAACGGCGTCATTACCAACTGTGCCACTGGGAAATAGAGCAGCCGTTTGGAAAACGGGGAGATGAACTGTCAGAGTTAGATCGCGGTGAGAGGCGTAAAACGCCGATTTCTGGAGTTACAAAACGTCATGTAACTCCAAAACTAGGTGGGATAGAAGCACAATTCTTGTACTGGGTGAATCAGCAGACTTTGCTGAACTTTCACTGCGATTTTCATTGCTCCTTTTACCTCCGTCACGGAGATATGATGAGAGAAGAAACGGCTTCATTTTCAGAGTTTGAAAAGTGAGAGGAGGACAGATTTCCACCCCTCAAACAAACGTAATTTATGGCTTAACAGTAAGATGACTGTAAAAACTGCTCTATGATTTACATGAAATACTTTGATTTAGAAGAAATTCTATAATCTAGCAAAAAGCACTACAGCATAGCAGAAGTTATATCACTGAGCAGATTTACTAGGATTTAGCACAAACACTATGATTTGGCTCAAAAATCTTTATTTTGCAGTTATATTATGATTTGGCAGAAATACTATGAGCAGTAATAATATAACAGTACATAATACTGTTATTTTGTGGAAATACAATGCTTTATCACAAATACCATGATATGGCAAAAATACTATGATTCAGCAGAAATACTATGATTGAGCAGAAGTACTAAGATGTAGTAGAAGTACTTTGATTTAGCACAAATACTATTATGGAGGAGTAATACTTTAACATGGGAGAAATATTGATACACACACACATACACAGAGAGCAAAGTGTGCAGAGGCTGTTGAGAGTCTGGGCTTGGCATATCTAGGTCAGCTAAATTGGCTGCACCTGCTGTAATCAGCACTTACACAGACAGACACAGAGAGAGCTATGGGTTTTCTTCAGTGTATTTCTCACATTCAGGACTCCCCTCGAACAAATGGCCATAATTTCCTAACCGTAGGGGCTAGAATGCTCATTCTAACACCGTTTTGTTCAGAAGAGATGGGGGAATCTGCAGGTCTTCATAATTCAGCGATAAAATATAAATTATTGAAGATATATGACTTGTAATACACTGTAACTGAGTAGAGGCAAAGCAAAACTGCCTTGACTTGCCCTCAAACAATGCTTTCTAACTCTAAATCTATTTGGAGTATCGATATCATTCTTTCACTGTAAGAGACAGCAGGCTTTGGCGAACAGTCATGGAAATTTTCAGGTCTGTGTGGAAATCCATCAAAAAGATATGACGAGAGAAAAAAGTGCCTCAATTCCAGAGTTTGAAATCTGAAGAAATCTGAGCCAGGGACAAATTTCCTACCCTCAAACAAACCCAATTCATGGCCAAATGGTAATAGGTGAGAAAGAAATTCTTGAATTGTGAGCGTTAGGAGTGTCTGAAGATATACTGGGACAAGCCTCATGTTTTAACTTCGCTTGGTTAAGGAGATATGACGATTCGAATATGCCTCTCATTGCAGAAATCAAGCGGTGATTTTGAACAAACTCTCCATTGACTTTCTATGGAGAGTTTTCAGACTTTGTGTTGGTCTGAGGAGATTTGCCAAAATTCTATAAATCCCACAACAATGATAGTGACATTTTCTGAAAGCCAGCAAAAATACCTACGTTTTGATGTATAATTTGTGGAAGTTGAATGAAAATTGAGCAAGTAGCAAGAAGTTGTTCGGACATGAAGAGAAGACTGCAAAACCTTCAGTGGCACACTGGAAGCCAAGTGCATAGCAACCATAACAACGCATGTATTTTGTGAAAAATCACAATTTTGCAACTGAAAACTTTAAGAGGCATAAAAGTAAAATGGTAAAAGATTTGAAAAAGCTGATTTATTCCTGAATAGCCCAATAATTTGAGAACATTTTAAAGTTTGAATGGTTGTTCTACGTGAAAATATGACAAAGTAGTTAAGTTTCAAAAACAAGCAAGTTTTAGCAGAATTGCGGAAGTTTCCCATTCATTTCAATGGGACAAATTAAAGGAAAAAAGCTTAATATTTTAAAAAGTATAACAGTATAAAATACCAAAAGATATAGCCATCATTAGCAGAAATAGCAGAATAGTTTAAAATTTGAACGGTGAAAATCGGCTGAAAATTGTGGAAGTAGATCCACGGCGAAAAACGTACGGAAGCGACGAGAATAATAATAAAGAACTAGAAAAATTTGCATTTCCTGCGAAAATGCTGTGTGGATGCCTTGACGCTGAAGCTGTCTGCTGAAAAGCTGAAAAAGATGAAAAGTTGCAAAAAGTTGTTGTGGAGAGACGGACAATTCTGCTGAAATGAGCAGAAGCTGCTGAGAATTGTGCTGATAACAGGTGAAAAGGCTGAAAGTTTTGCAGAAAAGAGGTGGATCAGCAGAATTTCTGCAGAAAAGAGGCAAAGAAGCAGAAACTTGCGCTGAAAAGAGATGAATCAGCAGAGTTTCTGCTGAAAAGAGTTTTTTTTTCTGAAAACAGCCAAAAAAGCTGGAATTTGTGCTGAAAAGGGGTGAAAAAAATGAAAATTTTGCTAAAAAGGGTGAAGAAGCTAAAGTATACCAAATCAAAGTATTTGTGCCAAAACATAGTGTTTCTGCCATATTGTGGTACTACTACATTACAATATGAATACGGATTAAAGATGAAAAGAAACTGGCAACAAATTCCTCCACTACAAACCAGTCTGATACCACTTCTTTGCAGTGTTCACATTTACTAAGGCACTACCCAAAAGGCGCCACAAGAGGGCACTCCAACACAAGAGATGACCTATGTATACTGATGCACTTAGTAACAGTCAGCCTCCTACTTAGCCACTATGTAATACAGCGATATTACAGTGTACAAATTCACATAAATTTGCAGGGGGAACAAACAAAGCAGGAACAAGCCCAAAACAATCAAATAACTGTGCTGCCATAGCTATCGCTAACTAGCACATACGCTAAAGGTAACTAAAACCAATACACACAAGTAGCAGGGTAAACATCTTAAGCATGGAACATTAACTCACGTTTATGTGACACACACCATCCCCAACAAATACAGGATAGGCTATTTGCTCCCCTTCCCAGCAGCTCTCTCCTCAATCGTTAGCCCAGGAACGAAGGAAGACCATCTAGCTCAGAAGTCCCATGAATTCCCTCACTGCTCAGAGGCTGCTGGGTAATGTAGCTCACACTAACACAGGTTTTTCTACAAGCACAAATACTATAACATAGCAGAAATACTGTGATTTTGTTGAAATACTATGCTTTAGGACAAATACTATGATTTGGCAGAAATACTATGTTTTAGGACATATACTATGATTTGGCTCAAATACTATGATATAGCAGCAATACTATGTTTTGGTACAAATGCTGCGCTTAGGCACAAATATTATGATTTGGTGGACACTATGATTTAGCAGAGATAATATGATTTGGCAGAAATAGTAAACTTTGGCACAAATACTATAATTGAGTGCAAGTACTTTAAGATAACAGAAATACTATGATTTAGCAGAAATACAATGTCTTTGCAGAAACACTGTAATTTCACTCAAATACTTTGAAATAGCCGTAATACTATGATTTGGCAGAACATAACAGAAATTCTACGACTTAGTAGTAATACTATAACATAACAGAAATATTAATTGGGCACAAATAGTATAATTTGGCACAAGTACCATGTTTTGGCAAAATCCCATAATTTGGCACAAATACTATGATTTGGCAGACACTATGATTTAGCAGAGATAATATCATTTGGCAGAAATACTAAACTTTGGCACAAATACAATAATTGAGTACTTTAAGATGAGAGAAATACTATGATTTAGCAGAAATACAATGTTTTTACAGAAACACTGTAATTTCACTCAAATACTATGAAATAGCAGTAATACTATGATTTGGCAGAAATACTATGTTTCAGTACAAATACTATGACAAAGCAGAAATACTATGACTTAGAAGTAATACTATAACAAAAGGGATTCCTCAAAATACTATGAAATTGCAGTAATTCTATGATTTGGCAGAAATACTGTACTTCGTACCAATACAATGCTTTGGTACAAATACTATATTTGGTTTGAATACTATGATTTGGCACGAGGAGTATGATTTAGTACAAATACTACGAATTGGCAGAAATACTGTGACTTAGTAGTAATACTATAACATAACAGATATACTATGATTTTGCAGACAGTCTATGTTTTTGCACAACTAGCACAATATGGCAGAAATACTATGATTTGGCACAAGTACTATGATTTAGTACAAATACTCTTATTGGCACAAATACTATGTTTCAGTACAAATACTACGATTTGGCAATAATACTGGGTTTTAGCACAACTACTGAGATTTGGGTGAAATACTATGATTTAGAAGAAATACTATGACTTCGTACAAATACAATGTTTTGGTTCAAATAATATGATTTGCAAAAAATACTATGATTTGGTACAAGTACCATGATTTAGTACAAATACTACAAATTCGCTCAAATACTATGAAATTGCAGTGATACTATGATTTTGAAGGAATACTATGATGTGGTAGAAATACTATGCCTTAGTAGTAATACTATAACATAACAGGTATACTGATTTTGCAGACACAGTATGTTTTTGCACAAATACTACGATTTTGCTCAAATACTATGAAACTGCAGTAATGCTATCATGTTGAAGGAATACTATGATTTGGTAGAAATACTATGCCTTAGTAGTAATACTATAATATAACAGATATACTGTGATTTTGCAGACATAGTATGTTTTTGCACAAATACTACGACTTTCCTCAAATACTATGAAATTGCAGTAATACTATGATTTTGAAGGAATACTATGATGTGGTAGAAATACTATGCCTTAGTAGTAATACTATAACATAACAGATATACTGTGATTCTGCAGACATAGTATGTTTTTGCACAAATACTACGATTTCGCTCAAATACTATGAAACTGCAGTAATACTATCATGTTGAAGGAATACTATGATTTGGTAGAAATACTATGCCTTAGTAGTCATACTATAACATAACAGATATACTGTGATTCTGCAGATATAGTATGTTTTTGCACAAATACTACGATTTTGCTCAAATACTATGAAATTGCAGTAATACTATGATTTTGAAGGAATACTATATATAGGTAGAAATACTATGCCTTAGTAGTAATACTATAACATAACAGATATACTGTGATTTTGCAGACATAGAATTTTTTTTTGCACAAATACTACGATTTCGCTCAAATACTATGAAATTGCAGTAATACTATGATTTTGAAAGAATACTATGATTAGGTAGAAATACTATGCCTTAGTAGTAGTACAATAACATAACACATATACTGTGATTTAGCAGACATATTATGTTTTTGCACAAATACTACGATTTTGCTCAAATACTCCGAAATTGCAGTGATACTCTGATTTTGAAGGAATACTACAATTTGGCAGCAATACAATGTTTGGGCACAAATACTATGATTTGCTATAAATACCATGATTTGGCACAAATACTATGATTTAGCAGAAATACTATGTTTTAACATAAATAATTTCTTTTGACAGAAATTTCTGCTAAAAGGTACTATTTCTGCTTTTTAGCAGAAATACTGTAATTTTGCATAAATACTATGATTTGGGATAAATACTATGATTTGGCAGATATATTGTATTCAGCAAATATACTATGACATAACAGACATTCCTCCACTTAGTAGTAATACTTTAACATGAAATAAATATTATGGTTTTGCCCCAAAACCATGATTTGGCACAAACACCATGATTTTTCAAAAATACTATGATTTAGCAGAAATACTATGATTGAGCAGAAGTACTAAGATGTAGTAGAAGTACTTTGATTTAGCACAAATACTATTATGGAGGAGTAATACTTTAACATGGGAGAGATATTGATACACACACACACACACACATACACAGAGAGCAAAGTGTACAGGGGCTGTTAAGAGTCTGGGCTTGGTATATCTAGGTCAGCTAAATTGGCTGCACCTGCTGTAATCAGCACTTACACACACAGACACAGAGAGAGCTATGGGTTTCCTTCAGTGTATTTCTCACATTCAGGATTCCCCTCGAACAAATGGCCATAATTTCCTAACCGTAGGGGCTAGAATGGTCGTTCTGACACCGTTTTGTTCAGAAGAGATGGGGGAATCTGCAGGTCTTCTTAATTCAGAGATAAAATATAAATTATTGAAGATATATGACTTGTAATACACTGTAACTGAGTAGAGGCGAACCAAAACTGCCTTGACTTGCCCTCAAACAACGTTTTGTAACTCTAAATCTATATGGAGCATCAAAATCATTCTTTCACCGTAAGAAACAGCAGGCTTTGGTGAACAGTCATGGGAATTTTCAGGTCTCTGTGGAAATCCATCAAAAAGATATGATGAGAGAAAAAAGTGCCTCATTTCCAGAGTTTTAAATCTGAAGAGATCTGAGAAAGGCATGAATTTCCTACTCTCAAACAAGTGTAATTCATGGCCAAACGGTAATAGATGATAAAAAACTTTTTGAATTGTGAGCATCAGGAGTGTCTGAAGATATATTTGCACAAGCCTCATGTCTCAACTTTGTTTCGTTAAGGAGATATGACGATTTAAAAATGCCTCTCATTAGAGAAATACAGCGGTGATTTTGAACAAACTCTCCATTGACTTTCTATGGACAATTTTCAGACTTTGTGTTACTCTGAGGAGATTTGCAAAACATCTATAACTCCCACAACAATGACAGTGACATTTTTTGAAAGCCAGCAAAAATACCTACGTTTTGATGTATAATTTGTGGGGGTTGAGTGGAAATTGGGCGAGTAGCAAGAAGTTGTTGGAACATGAAGAGAAAATTCAGAATGGATGAGTGTCCACTCTGAGTTAATTGCATAGCAACCATAACAACGCATGTATTTTCTGAAAAATCACAATTTTGCAACTGAAAACTTAAAGAGGTATAAGATTAAAACGGTAGAAGATCTGAAAAAGCTGAATCAGACAGGAATAGCCCAATAATCTGAGAACATTTTAAAGTTTGAATGGAGTTTCTAGGTGAAAGTATGACAAAGTAGTTAAGTTTCAAAAACAAGCAAGTTTTAGCAGAATTGTGGAAGTTTTCCATTCATTTCAATGGGACAAATTAAAGGAAAAAAGTGTAATATTTTAAAAAGTATAACAGTAATAAACACCAAAAGTCATTGCCGGAAAGAGCAGAAAGAGCAGAACAGTATAGAGTTTGAACTGAGAAAATCGGCTGAAAACTGAGGAAGTAGTTAAGTGCCAAAAAGTGTACGGAAGCAACTAGAAGAAGAATAATAATAAAGAATAAAGAGAAACAGGAACTCAATAGTGTGGAAGCCCTTTAAGGGCATCCACACAATAATAAAGAACTAGAAAAATTTGCATTTCCTGCGAAAATGCTGTGTGGATGCCTTAACGCTGAAGCTGTCTGCTGAAAAGCTGAAAAAGCTGAGAAGTTGCAAAAAGTTGTATGGTGGTGAAAAAAATAATGTCACCCTGAGCAGGATTCGAACCTGGCCCTACCAGGTGCAAAGCAGCTACTCATCTCACTGTGCCAAATTCACTCTCACAAGATAAGAGATGGAGAGACTGACAATTATGGTGAAATGAGCAGAAACTGCTGAGAATTGCGCTGATAAGAGGTGAAATGGTTGAAAATTTTGCAGAAAAGAGGTGAATCAGCAGAGTTTCTGCTCAAAAGAGTTGTCTTTTTTCTGAATACAGCCAAAAAAGCTGGAATTTGTGCTGAAAAGGGGTGAAAAAAATGAAAATTTTGCTGAAAAGGGGTGAAGAAGCTGAAGAAGCTAAAGTATACTAAATCAAAGTATTTGTGCCAAAACATAGTGTTTCTGCCATATTGTGGTACTACTACATTACAACATGAATACGGATTAAAGATGAAAGAAACTGGCAACAAATTCCTCCACTACAAACCAGTCTGATACCACTTCTTTGCAGTGTTCACTAAGGCACTACCCAAAAGGCGCCACAAGAGGGCACTCCAACACAAGAGATGAGGTGAATGAGCAGAATTTCTGCTGAAAAGAGGCAGAAGGTTCTCTATGTAGAAAAAGAAACACTGTTGAACCATGTGTGAAATAAATAAAGAAATGAAATGAAAGAACAACCTGGTTGTGCTCTAATTCACCAATCAGAGGTACTGCCTCAGTCTGCTTCATCACGCTGTGTAGTTGTTTCTGCCATGGAGCGTTAACAAGAATCTGAGGTCCATATTAGAAAAACTGCTAAAATCATAAAACTTTGCAGAATTGTAATAAATTAGCAATATAAATTACAGGTCTGTGATAGTGTATAAATTTGTAGTGAAAAAAAACCATGTGGACCAAGGTGGAATTGAACCCACGACCTTTGGGCTGCAGACCCGTGTCATTACCAAATGCGCCACCGGCAAAGAGAGCCAGTGCCTGGAAAACAGGGAGATGAGCAGTCAGAATTAGATCGCGGTGAGAGGCGTAAAGCGCCGTTTTCTGGAGTTACAAAATGTCGTGTAACTCAAAAACTAGGTGGGATAGAAGCACAATTCCTTTACTGGGTGAATCAGCAGAATTTCATGAACTTTGACTGCGATAGCTCTTTGTACCTCCGTCGCGGAAATATGACGAGAGAAGAAACGGCTTCATTTTAAGTGTTTGAAAACAAATGTAATTTCTGGCTCAAGAGTTTGAAAACAAACATAATTTATGGCTCAACAGTAAGATGACAGTAAAAACTGCTCCAACCGTGAGTGTCAGCAGTGTCTGAAGATGAATTGGCACAAGCTCTCGTCTTAACTTTGCTTTATTAAAATTATTGTGGCTTGCAGATGAATCTTGCAAAGAAGCTCACAGGGAGAGATTGAGCCTGTATTTCCACCCCAAGCTGGTAGGGGGAGTTTTTTTATTGAACATACTTGCTTGTGTCACAATGTGCTTCAAGGGTCAATAAGAGCATAACAGAACTCACTTATGGTACTGCATTCTTCCTATTAAACAATAACTGTTAGTGACTTTGTACCGTAGTATAAACACAACATTCAAGACAACAGTTAAAAGTAACGTAACCATAAACAATGAAACAAGAACATCTCAAATGCAGCACATGTCCCAAGGCATGATGGGAGAGAACTAGCTGTTCCCCCAACACGCCACATTATTTATGATTTATGATTTGGCAGAAACACTGGGACTTGGTATAAATACTATGACTTACATGAAATACTTTGACTTAGCAGAAATTCTGTAATCTAGCAAAAAGCACTTCAGCATAGCAGAAATTCTATGATTGAGCAGAATTACTAGGATTTAGCACAAACACTATGATTTGTCTAAAAAAAAACACTTTATTTTGCAGTTATATTGTGATTTGGCAGAAATACTATACTTTGGAACAAATACCAAGATTTGGCAGAAATACTATGAGCAGTAATAATATAACATAGCAGAAATACTGTTATTTTGTGGAAATACTATGCTTTGGCACAAATACCATGATTTGGCCAAAATACTATGATTTAGCAGAAATACTAAGATGTAGTAGAAGTACTTTGATTTAACAGAAATACTATTATGGAGGAGTAATACTTTAACATGGGAGAAATATTGATACAGACACACAAACATACACATACACAGAGCCTAAAGGGAACAGTGGCTGTTAAGAGTCTGGGCTTGGTATATCTAGGTCAGTTAAATTAGCTGCACCTGCTGTAATCAGCCCTTACACACACAGACACAGAGAGAGGTATAAGTTTTCTGCAGTGTATTTCTTACATTCACATTCAGGATTCCCCTCGAACCTCCTGGTCTCAAGGCAGCTACTCATCTCACTGAGCCAAACTCATTCTCCCAAAAAAGAGGTAGATAGACTGACAATTGTGCTAAAATTATCAGAAGCTGCTGAGAACTGTGCTGATAAGAGGCAAAAAGGATGAAAATTTTGCAGAAAAGAGGTGAATCAGCAGAATTTCTGCAGAAAAGAGGCAAAGAAGCAGAACGTTGCGCTGAAAAGAGGTGAATCAGCAGAGTTTCTGCTGAAAAGAGGGGTTTTTTTCTGAAAACCGCCAAAAAAGCTGGGATTTGTGCTGAAAAGGGGTGAAAAAAATGAAAATTTTGCTGAAAAGGGGTGAAGAAGCTAAAGTATACCAAATCAAAGTATTTGTGCCAAAACATGGTATTTCTGCCATATTGTGGTATTTGTGCCACAAAAGTTACTACATTACAACATGAATACGGATTAAAGATGAAAGAAACTGGCAACAAATTCCTCCACTACAAACCAGTCTGATACCACTTCTTTGCAGTGTTTACTAAGGCACTACCCAAAAGGCGCCACAAGAGGGCACTCCAACACAACAGATGACCTATGTACACTGATGCACTTAGTAACAGTCAGCCTCCTTGAATTGGCAGAAATACTGTGATTTAGTAGTAATACTATAACATAACAGATATACTGTGATGTTGCAGACAGACATAGTATGTTTTTGCACTACTCATTTGTAGTGAAAGAAATTAGCAATATAAATTAGAGGTCTGTGATAGTGTATAAATTTGTAGGGAAAAAAAATGTTGACCAAGGTGGGATTGAACGCACGACCTTTGAACTGCAGAGACGTGTCATTACTTACTCTGCTGAAATTAGCAGAAGCTGCTGAGAATTGTGCTGATAAGAGGTGAAAAGGCTGAAAATTTTGCAGAAAAGAGGTGAATCAGCAGAATTTCTGCAGAAAAGAGGCAAAGGAGCAGAAACTTGCGCTGAAAAGAGATGAATCAGCAGAGTTTCTCCTTAAAAGAGTTTTTTTTTTCTGAAAACAGCCCCAAAAAATGGAATTTGTGCTGAAAAGGGGTGAAAAAAATGAAAATTTTGCTGAAAAGGGGTGAAGAAGCTAAAGTATACCAAATCAAAGTATTTGTGCTAAAACATAGTGTTTCTGCCATATTGTGGTACTACTACATTACAACATGAATACGGATTAAAGATGAAAGAAACTGGCAACAAATTCCTCCACTACAAACCAGTCTGATACCACTTCTTTGCAGTGTTCACGTTTACTAAGGCACTACCCAAAAGGCGCCACAAGAGGGCACTCCAACACAAGAGATGAGGTGAATGAGCAGAACTTCTGCAGAAAAGAGGCAGAACAAAAGAGAAAACTGAAAACAGCTTTTGCCATGACCGGGATTTGAACCTGGCCCTTCTGGTCTCAAGGTAGCTGCTCATCTCACTGAACCAAACTCATTCTCACAAAAGCAAGAGATGGAGCAACTGACAATTTTGCTAAATGAGCAGAAGCTGCTGAGAACTGTGCTGAGAAGAAGTGAAAAGGCTGAAAATTTTGCAGAAAAGAGGTGAATCAGCAGAATTTCTGCAGAAAAGAGGTAAAGAAGCAATAAGTTGCGCTGAGAAGAGATGAATCAGCAGAATTTCTGCTCAAAAGAGTTTTTTTTCTGAAAACAGCTGAGATTTGTGCTGATAAGAGGTGAAAAGGCTGAACATTTTGCAGAAAAGAGGTGAATCAGCAGAATTTCTGCAGAAAAGAGCTAAAGAAGCAATAAGTTGCGCTGAAAAGAGATGAATCAGCAGAGTTTCTGCTCAAAAGAGTTTTGTTTTTCTGAAAACAGCCAAAAAAGCTGGAATTTGTGCTGAAAAGGGGTGAAAAAAATGAAAATTTTGCCTACAGCGGTGAAGAAGCTAAAGTATACCAAATCAAAGTATTTGTGCCAAAACATAGTGTTTCTGCCATATTGTGGTACTACTACATTACAACATGAATACGGATTAAAGATGAAAGAAACTGGCAACAAATTCCTCCACTACAACCAGTCTGATACCACTTCTTGCAGTGTTCACGTTTACTAAGGCACTACCCAAAAGGCGCCACAAGAGGGCACTCCAACACAACAGATGACCTATGTACACTGATGCACTTAGTAACAGTCAGCCTCCTACTTAGCCATTACGTAATACAGCGATATTACAGTGTACAAATTCACATAAATTTGCAGGGGGAAAAAAACAAAGCAGGAACAAGCCCAAAACAATAAAATAACTGGGCTGCCATAGCTATTGCTAACTAGCGCATACGCTAAAGGTAACTAAAACCAATACCAACCAATGTTTTTGCAGAAACACTGTAATTTCACTCAAATACTATGAAATAGCAGTAATACTATGATTTGGCAGAAATACTATGTCTTTGCAGAAACACTGTAATTTCACTCAAATAATATGAAATGGCAGTAATACTATGATTTGGCAGAAATACTATGTTCAGTACAATACTATGACAAAGCAGAAATACTATGACTTAGAAGTAATACTATAACAAAAGGGATTCCTCAAATACTATGAAATTGCAGTAATTCTATGATTTGCAGAAATACTGTACTTTGTACAAATACAATGCTTTGGTACAAGTACTATATTTTGATTTCAATACTATGATTTGGCACGAGTAGTATGATTTAGTACAAATACTACGAAATGGCAGAAATACTGTGACTTAGTAGTAATACTATAACATAACAGATATACTATGATTTTGCAGACAGTCTATGTTGTTGCACAACTAGCACAATATGGCAGAAATACTATGATTTGGCACAAGTACTATGATTTAGTACAAATACTCTTATTGGCACAAATACTATGTTTCAGTACAAATACTACGATTTGGCAATAATACTGGGTTTTAGCACAACTACTGAGATTTGGGTGAAATACCATGATTTAGAAGAAATACTATGACTTCGTACAAATACAATGTTTTTTTGTTCAAATAATATGATTTGCAAAAAATACTATGATTTGGCACAAGTACCATGATTTAGTACAATACTACAGTTTCGCTCAAATACTATGAATTGCAGTGATACTATGATTTTGAAGGAATACTATGATTTGGTAGAAATACAATGCGTTAGTAGTAATACTATAACATAGCAGATATAATGTGATTTTGCAGACATAGTATGTTTTTGCACAAATACTACGATTTCGCTCAAATACTATGGAATGCAGTAATACATGATTTGGAATACTATATTTATAGGAATACTATGCCTTAGTAGTAATACTATAACATAACAGATATACTATGATTTTGCAGAAATTCTATGTTTTTGCACAAATACTACAATTTGGCAGAAATACTATGTTTGGGCAGTAATACTATGATTTGCTATAAATACTATGATTTGGCACATATACTATAATCAGCAGATATACTATAACATAACAGAAATTCTACGACTTAGTAGTAACACTATAATATAACAGAAATTTTAACTGGACACAAATAACATGATTTGCCCCAAAACCATGATTTGGCAAAAAAATACCATGATTTGGCACAAATACGATGATATTGCAGAAATACTATGATTGGGTACAATACTATGATTTGGCACAAGTACTATGAATAAGTACAAATATATGATTGGCAAAATACTATGACTTAGCAGAAATACTATGTTTTAACATAAATAATATCTTTTGACAGAATTTCTGCTAAAAGGTACTATTTCTGCTTTTTAGCAGAAATACTGTAATTTTGCATAACACTATGATTTGGGATAAATACTATGATTTGGCAGATATACTATATTCAGCAAATATACTATAACATAACAGACATTCCTCCACTTAGTAGTAATCTCATAACATAAAATAAATATTATGGTTCTGCCCCAAACCATGATTTGGCAAATCCATGATTGTCAAAAATACTATGATTTAGAGAATACTTGATTGAGCAGAAGTACTAAGATGTAGTAGAAGTACTTTGATTTAGCACAAATACTATTATGGAGGAGTAATACTTTAACATGGGAGATATTGATACTCACACACACATACACAGAGAGCAAAGTGTACAGTGGCTGTTAAGAGTCTGTGCTTGGTATATCTAGGTCAGCTAAATTGGCTGCACCTGCTGTAATCAGCATTTACACACACAGACACAGAGAGAGGTATAAGTTTTCTGCAGTGTATTTGTACTCACATTCAGGATTCCCCTCGAACAAATGGCCATCAAATTTCCTAACTGTAGGAGATAGAACGGTCATTCTGACACCGTTTTGTTCAGAAGAGATGGGGGAATCTGGAGGTCTTCATAATTCAGAGATAAAATATAAATTATTGAAGATATATGACTTGTAATCACACTGTAACTGAGTAGAGGCAAAGCAAAACTGCCTTGACCTGCCCTCAAACAACGTTTGTAACTCTAAA